>NC_064614.1:534034108-534334108 GCF_023898315.1 Schistocerca nitens | reverse complement strand
CTTACTTCTGAAGGATTCCAACCAGAAACAGCATGGCGGGAAGAATGATTCGCAGCCAATCCCGATTCTGCAGGTCTCATTGCTGATCCTACACGAGTCCCTCCTGGATTCCACCTACCTAGGAGGTTGTGGACCACCCTAAATCGCATACGCACCAAGCACGGAAGATGCCAGGACTTGAAGCATATGGCCGTGCGGTTAAAGGCGCTGCAGTCTGGAACCGCAAGACCGCTACGGTCGCAGGTTCGAATCCTGCCTCGGGCATGGATGTTTGTGATGTCCTTAGGTTAGTTAGGTTTAACTAGTTCTAAGTTCTAGGGGACTAATGACCTCAGCAGTTGAGTCCCATAGTGCTCAGAGCCATTTGAACTTGAAGCATAAGTGGGGAATCGCTGAAAGTGCCAAGTGTGACTGCGGACACCAACGACAAACAATACACCACATAGTCACAGAGTGTCCCCTACGGAAATATGCTGGAACTCTGACCAGCATACATGAGGTCTCTGAGGAAGCAATCTCCTGGCTGGATACTTTAGATATTAGCCTATAGTTTTTATTACAACTTGAAGCTCTGTTTGTCAATATTACTGTTTATAAAACCACATTTTCTCTTTTACATGTAACTCATCCTAGTGTTTTTATCCATATGTATATTATTGATTTATCGATCTAATCTAAGACTTTTATTACCATAAATGAATGTAATCTATTTTATTTGTAGTATATGCCTATTCTGTTACCAGTAACATAATTGCTGTTCAAGTAATGTATCCTTGATGCCAAACGAAATAATAATAAAAAACTTCAATGCAAAGCAATGCTTCAAACAATTACTTTTAGAAAAACCTTCCCAACACTTACGCTATTGTTTAATATTAACAGGTTTTTTTTCTAGCAAATCTTTTCTTCCTTTTGGCAGTCTGCATTTATATCTTCCTTATCTCTGTCATCTTCAGTTATTTTTAAGCGCAAATAGTAAAATATGTCTGCTGCTTTCAGCGTGTCCTCCTAATCTAACTTCTAATGCATTTCATTATCCTCGTTTACTTATGTTCGCTTATATCCTCTCTTCAAGACGCTAACCACTCAGTTCAACTGATCCTCGAAGACCTTTGTTGTTCTTGGTAAAATATAATGGCACAGGCAAACCTTGAAGTTTTAATTTTTTTCCTGCCCTTTAAACCCTGTCCAAATTTCATTTTGTTTTCCTTTACTGCTTGCTTGATGTACTGCACATACTGAATAGCATGAAGGTAGACTATGATTTTGTGTCACTCTTCCTCAATTACTGCCTCTCTATATAAATTATTTGTGTCCGTGACATCGTTGTATAAACACTTCGGTATACAAAGGTAATTACATTTACCTCTGTCTGTGGTTGATTTTCGAGGTTGTATTACTCTGTTCTCAGTATCGGTTGAAGTATTACATGTCACGCATATTACTCGGTGGAGTTTCCCGCTTCACTGACGCAAGTTGCCATCCTTTCTGCTAGAGGGCTCCTGGAATTGTAGATTGTAACAGGGCAGTGTGTAACATCACCATATCGGTGTGTGGGAAACAACATGCTGCAATCAAGTTTGGAACTCGAAGAGTTCGTCCACACATGGAACACCATCTCCTTCAGCACGACAATGACAGACCGCACACGAGCGCTGCGGCATCTGCAACAATCCGACGCCTTCGGTTCACTGTCATCGATCATCCTCCATACAATTCCGATTTGGCCCCATCATATTTTCATAGGTTTCCAAAACTAAAAGAACATCTACTGGGACTTCACTTTGATAGTGATGAAGCGGTGCAAGCAGAGGTGAGGCTGTGGCTCCGTCAACAAAGTGGAACGTTCTTCAGTGGTGCTATCAACAGACTGGTCTTTCAATGGGAGAACTGTCTTCATCGCCAGAATATATTGAGAAATAAATAGGCAGACATGAAGAATAAGGATGTAGAATGTTAAAAAAGTTTGTTTTCCTTAAAAAGCATTAAGACTTTTCAGCACCCCCTAGTACATTTGTATCTATACCCCCCTTGCCACGGCACACCACACGGTGAAGAAATATTTATGCTATCAGCAGCTGTTTCCTGCCCTGCTTCATTTGCGAATGAGGACACTAATGGCAGTCTCCCCTCATCGCCGAAATCTCTTTCCTTGTTTTCACGTAACATACCCAAGATGTACGATGGATGAGGCCAGGAGAAATTTTGCACAGTCTACCTCTCATTTCGGTTCCCTGACAAAGTTTCACGACCAGAAAGTCAGTTCTAGATCTGATCCTGCGCTATAATTACTTCTCCTTTAGTAACAGTATCTAGATAGCTGAAAAAGCTACAACTGCATACATTATCCTTAATGACCTTGAGAAAAAGTAATGCATCATTGTGTCATACACTTTCAAAACGTCTTATGCTTCCGTTGGTATGCTGCAGACATCATGAACGTCAGCACAAAGGGTGGAAAATTTTCTAAAGACATTTTGAAGACGTTGAACACCACGTACAAAAATATTAAATTTAGAGGTGAATTTGAAAGTGGCGATTGTATAGCTTTCCTTAACATACATATTTCAAGAACAGAGAGCGAGCAAAAAGTTAGCATCCGTAGAAAACACTCTGAAACAGACATTAACATACTCAGCGTCACCCACCGGCACACAGGTTTTCAGCCTACATATCTGTGCTGCACAGAGCATTCAAAATGCCTTTGTAGGACGAAACTGAAAGACTTAATTAGGCATACACCAGTAGCAAATGAGTACCATCCGCATCTGATAAGTAAATTATAATAAGTTATTGAAGAAAGAACGATGGAATTATAACGACATCAAACATACCACGAGTAATTGCTCAGTTTCACCTAGCATATTTCAGACATCTTTCACAAAAATAGCTAACAAAGTCAAATCAAACAACATGCAAGAAACAAGAAACAACTACGATCGCCACGTAATATTGATCTAGAAAATGAAAATTAGTCATTGATTTTTTAAGCCCTCTCTTTCAGACTGGTGGAAAGTGTTAGAAAACAACCTCTCTTCAGAAAAGCGATTTTTGTTGAACACACATCATGATCTACGAGTTTTTAAAAAAAATAAACCATTAACATATATTCTTTGTAAAATTGACAGTCAAAAACGACTGAGTTCATGATTAAATTTTAATAAGACAGCTTGCACGGTGAAGACACAACAAAGAAAAGAAAAGAAAAGAAAGTTTCTCAAGAGAAACAGACGCAAATGAAGCAGATAGGTACCAGCTCTGACTACATAACGCTTCTGACAGGTGTGACCAAGATTTCGAAGACGTGTTGAAAGGAATGAACACACTTAGCATTGCATATGGCTTAATGATAAACAGAGCAAAGTCAAAGGTGGTCATGGGTAGTACAAAGGAGAGTAAAAAATGCTTAACAAAAAACTTGGAAACGACACAATATTGGGCCGGCCGTGGTGGTCTCGCGGTTCTAGGCGCGCAGTCCGGAACCGTGCGACTGCTACGGTCGCAGGTTCGAATCCTGCCTCGGGCATGGATGTGTGTGATGTCCTTAGGTTAGTTAGGTTTAAGTAGTTCTAAGTTCTAGGGGACTGATGACCACAGCAGTTGAGTCCCATAGTGCTCAAAGCCATTTGAACACAATATTGGAAAAAGTGGTAGAATTGTCTAATTGGTCATACGTCTGAGCGGAGCGAAAACAAGACTCCCTAGTAGTTTCATTATGGATCCTTGTCCGAATTTTCAAAGTCAGACGAACAGTAAGAAACAGGCTAATGGCGTATCAAATTCACCAGCATGAGGTCTAGTTTTGCAGGAAAAAGGTTTAATTGCTTAAAAGTAGTAAGGGTAATGAAGAAAAACTTTGTGATTTCGGAGAAAATCGAAATATCTCACAAACAGCTGCTGCTAGTTATATGATTGAAGTGTCAAACGTTTATCTCTTCAAGGACTCCTACGGTACCAACGAAGCGTTTTTTTATCCACGACAGTATTGAGCATGAAGGCCGACTATCTCAAGAGCTGAACACATTGTCAGAGTTCCACTTCTCGTCACAGTAATTCACGAATTAATTTTTTCATGTTAAAAAAAATGAAATAAATATAAAATCTCACCATAAAATGAAACTTCTCTGCTTCTATTTATATATATTCCCTTCATAATAACATTCATAAACTCTTACCAATATTTATGTATATTACATTTCATGCTTTCTGGACGAAATTGGGAAACAAAAACCAAAAGTCCAAAAAAAACTTTGGAACAACTATGAAACTTCTGTAAATCCATTTTACTAAAAGTAACAAATAAAACAGATGAAGGAAACATTTGACGTGCCTTTAAATGATGTTCGAAATCATATTCAGCAAATGTGGTCCTATTCAGACTTTAAAACTGAATGTTTAGCTTAGAAGGGAAACTCCCCATCGCACCTTCCTCAGTTCTTCTCCTTGGACCGCTCACTATTTCTATTTTACTTTTTTTTCATAGTTCAGTAAACCTTATTTCTGCTTTCTTGCTTGATCTGTGTTAAGTTTTTGACGGGCTGGCCACTGGGTCATCTTACCACTAAATCTGAGGGTCGCTCGATGGGGAGTTTCATTTGTTAGACTGTTAGAAAGTATTAGACAGTATTTGTCTGGTGGGTTAGGTAGACTGTGCTACCTGCTCTCGTGTAACGTTGACATATTTCTTTAAGCTACGCCTCAACGCGTAAAAAAGGGCAAAAATTACTCAATCTCGAAAATTGTTTAATAGAGAATCCTGCAACTATCAGAAATGAAGCATCTCATTTTCTGGGCATGATTTCGTATATCATTCAAAGGCATGCGAAAGGTTTCTCTAAGCTCTTTTATTTCTTACTTTCAAACAAACCATTTCACAAAACATTTGATCAGTTTTTTTCACTTTTTTTGAAGGTGGGAAGTAAAATGAGGCAACATTGCCGAATGGAGGAAGATATCAGAAGTAGGCTGGTACAGGTTTTTTCCACCTGTTTTCCGCAGCAAAGGAACTCTACTGGTATCAAATGTTGATATGGAAATAAAGAAGACTCTAAAACGATATGGTGACTATCGAAAATATCGAGAGGAAAACCTGGAAGCATTTGAATTGTGATACTATAGAAGAATGCTAACAAAACAACAGTGTAGATGGAGTACGAAATGAAAAAGCTTTAATAATGTTGACAAAATCGCTCAGACGTTTTGTGAAATGATTTGTTTAAAAATAGGATAACATATAAACTAGATTGGAAAAACATTTGACGCACCTCATTTGGTGTACATTGTTTGATGCATCATTCAGAGATACGTCAAATGTTCCTCTAAGCTCTTTTATTCCTTATTTTTATACAAACCATTTCAGAAATCATTTTACCGGTTTTTTTAGTTTTTCTTAATTTTTCAAGTTTCGTCCACAAAGCATGTCTTATTGATACCTCATTTACTTTCTTTGCGTCTTCTGCTCTCGCAGTGCCCTGAATTTAGAACTTCATTGGAAGGAAACCGTTTTGACAGTTAAATATAACACCAACGGACCTTTTTACGGCCGATTTAGCTAGGCCTTGTACAGCTAAGCGTTCTGATATCTCATTTGTCTTCTTTTTGAACATCATTTGCCTTCCTATCGTCTTCTGTACTTTAAATTCCTAAATGTGGTACTTGGTTCGAAGGAAGCATTTTTGACAGTTTAATATCAAACCAATGTAACCTTTATTGCTCATAACAGCTGGGCGTTGAAGAAATGAAGGGTTTGAAGTTTCATTTACATAGCTAGCTGCAGCTTCCCGCGAAATATATCACTTTTACCTCAAATCACAAATTAAATTTCTTTTAATTACCCTGATTTCTTTCAAGCAATGAAATATTTGTCTACAAAACTAGACACCATGCTGGTCTATTTAATACCCAATTTATAGGCTACTATTTTTTTTTGTTTTTGCTCTTAAAAGTCGGAAAAAAATTTTCCCTGAAATCACTAATGAATAGTTTCTTCATTACCCTAATAACTTACAAGCAAATAAACTCTTTCTTTGAAAAACTAGACCTCATGCTGCCCAAATTTTTACTCCATTTGTCCCATTTCCAATTTCAGTTTGGCTACGAATGTTCGGACAAAGACCAACTGTGTAAAGTCTTGTTTTCGCTCCAGTGAAACATGTGAACAAAATGGAAGAAATGTTTGAAGGACTTCGAAGAAGAACCTTACCAAAACAAGGGACAGGTTAGTGAGACATCCGCTGTGACATCTAGAAATAGTTAATTCATCGCTGCGGAGGGGAAAAATAATAAGGGCAAACTATGAGTTGAATGTACTAAACAGATTTCAGAGAATACGGGATTAGTAGTTGAATAAAACTGCAAAGGCTAAAAAGTAGGAAAAGAGGAGAGCAGCTACAAACTTGTCGACAGACTGATGGTTTAGGAAACCGTCTGTGCGACGTATATAACCTCGTAAGAAGTTTGATCAGGGATTCGCTGAAGGGAGAGATTTGATGATTCGGTGAAGGCTGTGTGTTTTAGTGGAAGAACAAGGCTGTGGAGCGCATAGCGCTCAAAGTTTTGGAGAAAGTGTGAAAGTTCAAATGGTTCAAATGGCTCTGAGCACTATGGGACTTAACTTCTGAGATCATCAGTCAACTAGAACTTAGAACTACTGAAGCCTAACTAACCTAAGGACATCACACACATCCATGGCCGAGGCCGGATTCGAACCTGCGACCGTAGCGGTCGCGCGGTTCCAGACTGTAGTGCCTAGAACCGCTCGGTCTCTCTGGCCGGCAAAGTGTGAAAGTCCATGTTAGTAAAGAAAGTAAGAATAAACCTTCCGCTATCCCTCCTTGCTTGGTATTCGAACTCATCCTCCAGCATTATACCATAATCAATAACATGACGACCTGTTTCACAGCAAAATACATATATTATGCAGGCTTAAAAATTTTATATTATAGTTCTATTAGGTGTGCTGGGAACGGAGAACTCAGGGAGACACCAGGGCTAGGTGGCACTAGAGGTATTCCTGAATCCTCCTCCTTCTTCCTCGCCTTATCCAGTATCTTTCACAGGATCGTGATGTTAATCAGGATTTAGTAATGTTAGTGGTACGGAGTGGGCAGAAGCCCTTCCTGAACTTCCCTTGCCACTCACCCGTTCCCTCCCCCTCCCCCTTTTTTACAAGGGACGGAATTTATGTGTCCCATATGTCTGCGTCTAGTGCTATTTCATATGAAAGTGTTTGAAAGTTTTCGAAATGTTTTCGAATTGTATGACAGAGTCGGGATGTGATTACCAACCCGCTGTTTACCTAATCGAATGTGGCAAATTGCTTAAAGCCCACGTCCCGCATGCCTGGCACACAGGTCCTCGTCATAGGTGCACCAAGCAGATTCCACCCGGCAAAGGGACGTCACCCCAAATCGCGGAAGCGGCGTTCTAACTCGCGTGGCTATGCAAGCAGGCTAGAGCTATCTCAATTAAACATTTTAATATTTTGTTTAGTATAGATGCAGCTGGATTACTTTCTTTCTTACAGTGTTACAGTACGAACTTTCCCTCACTGATTTCATTCATATTGACAGGGTGTGTAGGGCTCGACTGTGATTTCAACAAATTTAAAGAGGAAGACGCAAGTTTCAACCACTTTGCAGAAGATCGAGTTTGAAGATTTTAGGTATGCTTATACACTGTATATGATCACAGTTGTTAAAGCACTCAGCAGCCGAGTAAGTGTGTAGATTTTGTAGGTGTGAGGTCTCGGGGTCGAATCTCGCTCCTGGTTCCTTTCATTTATTCCCACCTAATCCTCACAAACAGATTTTTTATGACTTGCGAAATACCAATATTTAATGATTCGTTTACTTCTTGCAAAATATTTATCCGGAAAAAGGAGGAAAAAACGTTTATTGTAAGAAACTGGAAGTCAGAAGAGAATACACGGGAACTTTCTAAGTTTAGAATATTCATTTACGTTATTGTATCAACATTTATAACCTATGGAGCACTGCACGAATCAGGGTGTACTGATCGGAGAAACATGGAAAACATTAGTGAGTGCGACATTCAGTACGTGTGATGACCGCCGAATTTTTGCATTTGCATGACTTTTCGATATGTCTGTCGCAGAACGAACTTAGTTTACATTCATAGACGGTTCTCGGTCATCACACAAAGTCGCAGTGTACCACGCATGTTGAAGAATATCAGCGAGTACTAGTACAGACGACAGACGGTGAATGATTAATAAAATTTTCATGCAGTCTTCTCTAGAAGTATCTCCCTATTCTTTAGATGATGTACGCCCAATTTAGTAGTCATTTTATAAGGTTCTTTAAACATCGCAAGGGTGCACCAGATCCGCAGCTCGCTCAGCTGCAGATTCCTTAAACATAAATTATATAAGCAGACATAAAATTTTCAAACTAGATTTGCTTAGAAAAGGTTGAGAGTTGCGTCTTCCGGTTTGCATATTTCAAAGTCGTAGTCGTGTCCTACACACCCTGTCAATATGAACGGAATCGGTGAGAGGAAGTTCGTATGGTCTCCTTCTTAGTATGGTAATTAATACACTTACCTAGTATTGTACACACGGTTTAAGAAATGTTGTTCGGGTACTTTATGTTGTTACTACAGTTCTTCGCTTAAAAACTCCGTACTTGCATTTTGGAGCAATTCTCGACATACGAAAACCTCCATGCTCGTTTCTGTAATTATATCTCCTCTGCCACGCCACCTCCTTTCAGCTCCGTTTGAGAGTCGCTCGCCAGGAAATGAGTACCTGTGAGAAGCAACGTAGCAGCATAACTCGGACGAGGGCTACAGCGGAGCGAGGCTGACGTCATAACAGGGACAGGTTGAGTGCGCCGCTCGGCTGCGCGGGGCGCGGCCGTTAGGCGCAGCTGCGGACAATTATTGCCGACACGGCGGGCCACGGGGGCGGAACGGCCACTCAGGCGCCTCTCCTAAAAATGGGCATAAATTGCTCTCGCTCGCCACCGCAGGAATAAAACACGCCTACGAGCAGCGAACACGCGCCCGCCGCGTTTTACGGGCACTCGCTTTTAACGTTACGCGCCGCCCGACTTGTAGGCTGCCGCTCCATTATCAGTCCGTGAATGCGAGTTACACCTAGGCGCCACCGGCGAATCACGGCGCCGCGCTGCAGTATGTCTCTCTCTGTACGACCCAGTGGCTCGTCCAAACTGCACCGTGACTGCTGGTATTCCGATCAGCAGAGAGATAAATTACGACGGGATAGAGATTTTACGTAGACTCATACTCTGCTGTTAACGAGGAGTTTTGACTGCATTTTTTTAATGTCCTCTATCTCTGCTACCGATGACAGTACAGAAAGAGAAAGACAGAGAGAGGTGGAGGGAGAGAGAGATGAGGGCTGTAGAAGAGGTGATTATTTTAAGAGCACCAATATCTGGACTCTAGGAAGTAACAAGAAATCTACGAGGGGCGTTCTTTAAGTAATGTAACACATTTTATGTATGAAAGCATATTGGTTTTATGTAGGATTTCAGTACACCATATTATCCCACGCTCATCTGGCTACAAAACTCTGTTTTTCAACATAATCTCCGTTCAAATGGTTCAAAAGGCTCTGAGCACTATGGGACTTAACTTCTGAGGTCATCAGTTCAAAATGGTTCAAATGGCTCTGAGCACTATGGGACTTAACATCTATGGTCATCAGTCCCCTAGAACTTAGGACTACTTAAACCTAACTAACCTAAGGACATCACACACATCCATGCCCGAGGCAGGATTCGAACCTGCGACCGTAGCAGTCGCGCGGCTCCGGACTGAGCGCCTAGAACCGCTAGACCACCGCGGCCGGCGAGGTCATCAGTCCTCTAGAACTTAGAACTACTTAAACCTAACTAAGGACATCACACACATCCATGCCCGAGGCACGATTCGAACCTGCGACCGTAACGGTCGCGCGGTTGCAGACTGAAGCGCCTAGAACCGCTCGGCCACTTCGGCCGGTAATCTCCGTTCAGTGTGACCGCCTTATATCACCTTACGTGGAGGCCCTGTATGCCCGCATGATACGACTCTATTGGTAGGCGTCGGAGCCAACGTCTTGCAACCTCAATAACCTCCCCATCATCCACGTAATGCTTCCTGTGGAGTGCATCCATCATTGGACGAAACAGATGGAAGTCGGAAGGTGCGGATCGGACTGTAGGATGCAGGAGCAAGAACGGTCCAATGAAGTTTTGTGAGCAGCTCTAGGCTACGTGGACTTGTGTGAGGTCTTGCCTTGTCATGGAGAAGTTAGTTTCCATTTTTGTGGCGACGAACACTCTGAAGTCGCTTCTTCAGTTTCCTGAGGGTAGCACAGTACACGTCAGAGCTGATCGTTGCACCGTGAGGGAGGACATAAAACAGAGGCTCAGAAGATGGTCGCCATGACTTTACCGGCTGCAGCTGCGGCTCTCAATTTTTTCGCCCAGGGAGAGGTGGTGTGAGCCTCTCCATGGATTGCCGTTTTGTTTCCGTTTCAAACTGATGAACCCATGTTTCACCACCTGTGACGATGATCAACAAAAAATTGTCACGGTCAGCCTCGAAACTCGCAAGCAACTCCACAAAGATGATCCTTCGTTGGTTTTTATGGTCTTCTGTTAGACAGCAAGGAACCCAGCGGGTAGACACCTATGAGTACCCCAGTTCCGTATACCGATGGAGACGTTCAGTTGCGCAGCAACGCGTTTGATTGTGATCTGTCGATCATCTGGAATGAGAGTGTCCGCACGTTCCAACAATGCTGTAGTCATAGCTGTGTGCGGCCAGCCAGCATGCGGAAAATCGAACAGGTTAATGTGACCTTGTTGTGAAGACGACAGATACCGCGCCCAACGAGTCGCCGTATTGTTGTTCGCTGCCAAGTCACTGTAGACATTCTGCAACCGGTCTGAATATCTCTGATGCTCTGATTTTCCGCGAAAAGAAACTAATGACAGCTTTCTTCTTGGGAGGCAGCTCCGTCACAGACGCCATTCTGAAGGCTACGTATAGCACCACCCCTATCAGAACTTCATGAAACTATAGGGGCCGAAGTGGTAATATTCCACGACGTCCCACGAAAAAATGCGCATTTTTTCGACCGAAACTGGCCGAGAAATAACGCATTTACTGGACGATTTTAGGGCAAAATCTACAAACTTTTTGTCTGAAGCAATTTCTTCGTTTCACCACAGGTGGCCCTGTAACTGGAGGAATGGATACGGGTACAGAATCGTAATTTACGACATGCTACAGATAACCGCCCGGGAATTACAACGCGAATGCGGTGCGTACGTAGGTAGTACTGTCACAATACTGCTTCGTCATAAGTATCATCCATACCACGTGTCAGTGCATCAAGAACGTTATGATGCCGACTTCCATAACCTGGTAGTGTTTTCTAAATGGGCACGTCAACAAATGCAAAGAACTCATACGTTCTTCGGAGATAATACCCATGGATTGCGGCAAGTTGACGGTTAACGTATGGGGCGTCATCATGGGGAACAAACTCCGTGTTTTATCGAGGGTACAGGAACTACCTGTACTATTGCAGGTTGTTGCACTGGACGGTCGACAAAGTATATGGTTTCATCAAGACGGTTGTCCAGCGCATTACACAATTGTAGCACTGAAGGTGTTAGACCGTGTTTACCCCTTTCGGTGGATCGGCAGGCCCGCTAGGTCACAGGACACTACGTCGTCAGATTTCTTCCTGTGGCGATTTTTAAAAGATAACGTATACCACTAAGTGCCAACAGGCTGTGAAGACATGGCCGACCGCATCATAAGAGCCTATGCTGACATTCCCGCGACGGCCGGTGTGGCTGAGAGGTTCTAGGCGCTTCAGTCTGGAACCGCGCGACCGTTACGGTCGCCGGTTCGAATCCTGCCTCGGGCATGGATGTGTGTGATGTCCTTAGGTTAGTTAGGTTTAAGTAGTTCTAAGTTCTAGGGGACTGATGACCTCAGATGTTAAGTCCCATAGTGTTCAGAGCCATTTGAACCATTTTGACATTCCCGCAGATACGCTTCTGTCCTGTATGTGGTCATTTGAAAAAGCGGATCGGTGAGTGTATTAAAGTTGGCGGTACTACGTTTGAGCACTTAATCTAATTGGAAAAGTAGAATAGCATTTGCCTCGAGTCATGGTCGGAGTGATGCCTCGAGTAGTCCTCTGTTGGATATGTCGGAGGAATAAAACGTTGCCAGTGGGATTTACAATTAGAAGTTATGAAATGCTGGCCGGTCCCATCTTCGTAGCATGAATGTGGGGTGTAACCTCCCCACAGTATTATAAAAAAAATAAATGAACCTGATGTAACCTCCCCACAGAAAATATTAAATATTAAAAATGTACCAAGTGTAACCTCTGAACAAAATTGGCTCCCATTTATAATCTGTGTGCAGTAATGCATTCACGTTTAAAGTTCCCACAAAATTCTTTTCTCATTTAATGTTAGGTTCAAAACAGAAACATTCCTAAACAACAAAACAATAAAAAAAATTAGTAACCTGGTAAATTTTATGAGGACAGCAGCGCTGCCCTTCGGCCCTGTATTCTGAATAAAAATGCAAAAATTCTTACCTCAATAAAAACTGCAAATATATCTGCTCTTACATAAAAATTTTCGGCACAGCTCCGTGCAATGCTGGCGTATATTTTTTTTCTGATTCTTGGTAGGAATGATCATGCATTGGAAATATTCTTTAAATTGAAATGAATGCTTTTCTTTTAAAAAGTTACTTTATATTATAAAAATTATTATTGGGGCATTTTTTTGAAAGAAATTAAATGACAATTAATATAGATTACTAGATATGCGCAAGGCTGCTTCTTTACCTTCTAAAACAATACTCATCTTCCAGAGTTCTGACCAGAGTCCCGAGCAGACCAGACAGCCGACACGCGCCGACTACCTCCGACTCACGCAGACTACTCAAGACTACTGCAGACTAGCACGGACAGAAGACTAAAGCCGACTGACGCCGACTCGCGACAAGCAACAACTAACTACATACTACTGTCTGGTCAGAGACTCTGCCATGCCTCGCCCATCGCCGGCAACGCACACGTCTTACAGGGGTCCCACATACCATTGTATATTCAAGGGCCACTGAGTAGCGTGTCGCAAATTACGGTTGTGTGCCCATTTCTACTTCTCTCATTACAGCTCCATCTGGGGCGAAATGAAGAAAATGCTTCGGACAAAACGTACGTAGATTTTGCCGTAGAATCGTAATCTGCGATCAAAACTGGTGTTCCCATTGAAGATTTCGAAGTTGCCCTCCGCCACCCACGCAAGAAGTGGGATAAGGGGTCGAGTGTGGCATTTTTGGATGTTCCCCTGCGAGGCAAACAAATTGGAATTATAACTTTTTTGATCCGACACGTAGATTTTTGAGGTATTCCAATGCCTTCAATTAAAATGAACTCTCTGTATATATACAATCTTCATTCAGGCAGGCAGTCATATCTAGACTATTTCACCACACTAAAACCGTTTCTGTACATAGATCCCGCGGTATCTATACGAAAAGTTAACGACGATGCTAGGGATCCATGTATCCGTAGAAATTTGGATATTTACACTTTGAAGGGGAAAGGGACAAAATGTGATGGCGAACAGAGGCGTATACCTGGTTCCCAGACTGCGCTAACCCCATGGCTTCAGTTTAATAGTACTGCGCTATGTCTCAGATTATGACATGTTCCCCACGGCGGCGTTAAGCTCGGCCTTTACGCTATTTGAGGGGTGAAGTCAAACATTCGCCAAGTTCCTTGCGTCTCCAACAACACCGAACACGGAAAGAAGTGCAGAGGTGGCGGCGAATGGAAGGGTCGATGCATGCCTGGATGCCCATGTCGGTAAGAGCATTGGCCTCTGAGAGCCAAGAATCCGGGTAGCAGTCCCGGTCTGGTAAACAGTGTTGATCTGTCATCACAACTCAGCGGCTTACGAGTGATCGTCACAGTTATCCATACTACTGCGCTCGCAACGCTAATGGTACAACATTTATTCACCGCGAAGGGAAGGTGCCTACGTTTGCGAGTTGAGAAAAACTCTGTAACCTGGCGGATGGATCTGCCTTCAGCAATTTACCATCGAACGCGGTCATATGACCAACATCCGCTGTAAGCAGTGTTTCCCGTTATACTGTTTTACAACATGTTCTTAACTGCTGCTGCGCCTGTCTCCTTGCAGCGCTGTTGAGGGTTTACGAATTCTGCATAACTTAAAACACGGTAAGACATAAGTTACATACTATTCATTGACACTGAATGAGTGGTTTATTACGGTCTTTTATTTTTTTACATTTCACTCGACACAGTCACATGAATATTTCACAATACTGCCAGCCGTTTTGACCAGCCAGAGGTCATCTTCAGTTTGTCAACAGACAAAAAGAGGAGTAGCGGGTGTTTATAATTTCTGTCAATTAACTATGTACCTACTCATGATAAAGAATAAAATTTTACCTGAAGATCACATGTAGCAAGTGATGTTGTAATTGTTCCTCATTTGCTATAGACAAAATTAAAGGCAACTGTCGGTAGAAGGCGAGGTTTTGTAAGTGAAGTGAAATCCTACTCATACACTGAGGAAAAGTATCGAGACATTACTACGTAATGCGAAATTTACCACTAGATGTTACGAAAGCCAAACCCACCAGTGAAATGAACCACGTAGAAAGAATACGCCAGGTTTTTTGTCCGTGGGAACATGTGCTAGTCCAAATGAAACCTCATGTCGATCGTGGTGTGTCTCGTTCTGGTAATTAAAGCCAATTTCTCTCTAGTCCATGACCAAATTGAATTTTGATTTCAACAAATGAATCTATGTGCGACGGCATCCTGCAAGTGACACTCCCTGAAGAGCAGATTTGGTATTAGATTGATGCTGTGCAAGTTCACTTCCATAGATTACATCCAACCAAGTGGATTTGACATGAGTCGGCAGAAATTTTTGATGAACATTTCGCCAAACTCTGCTCCTGTCCGTCGGTGGGTAACTCCTGCAAAGTAGGTTTACTGCTGGATGCTGAAACGCTTGTTGGTATAAAAAAAGCTGTGGAATCGTGGAGGCATTCCTCCCCTACGTAACTTGTCATAATGAGAAATCACTGCACAAGACGCGGCGGGGATTCTGTGACAGGCATGAATATTGGTCGATGACACGTCGACTGGACCGCAAGACCACGAGCTGTTGATACATATCAGTAGCTTTTTTTTATGATGAATTATTGTGATAAGACTAAAATGAAATGTGGTGTATCTAAAATTATTAAACAGCGATAAACTGAAGAAGAAACAAAATACATAATTTGTAGTTCGGTGCGTTGCCAATATTATAATATTTGTAGGTGCCTTAACGTCAGCTTCTCTCATATCTCTGCCTGTTACCCGCGGATACACTAGCTTATCTGAATCAAACGCAGCCTTAATAAAAGCCTCCAACGTTCTACAACTGAAGGTACGGCGTCTTTCTGTTTATAGCACAACATCAAATGTCGCCATAGTTGCCAGTCTTGAAGCGTCTTTGAAGCTATAAGAGTCGCGTTGACGCTCAGCGGCTAAAATCCGACGGGCTTGAAACTGATGTTAGTATGGAATTATAAATTAAATACGTTGAGCACTGGATAAGCGTTGTATTTATCACGTTGAATCGTGTTATGTAGAACATTTTCACAAATATGGTAAAGTACAAAAGTCGAAGAGCAATGAGCTTTTTCAAAGAGCGATTATGGCCCCACATTTCGAGTTATATTCTTCAGATCAATAAAAATCTTATACTACACACTTTTCACAGTAGCCTATATTATTCCTCAACATTCAAGCTATCTACATACCAAATTTCATCAAAATCGGTTTAGTAGTTTAGTCTCAAAAGCGTAACAGACAGACTTACTTTCGTATTTATAGTATTGGTATGGATTTTCTGCGTCGAGAGTTCCAGGTCAGCAGCTGTTTCGTCCTGTCATTATATTAAATGACAACGTTGCATTACAACATAATCAACAGTACATTATCCAACATGCCAAAAGAATTTTTCGTTGCGTGACGTACGTCTGTAATAAAATGTTCTTGGAATAGCCACATCGCGAAATAATGTTATTTTCTTCAGGCTTTATTCACATTTTAAAAGGGCATATTTAATTAGGACAATTTCAAGTAGAGCTTTGTCCATTACTACTAGCGAAGTCATCACATCCAGTTTAACAGACAACGTACAACGTGTCCCCGTTGTTCCTTCTCGGCAGCTGACTCGGGCAGCCTCTCCACGGCCGTGCGGCCATGTTTTTAGCGAGGCTGATTTACGGCGCGCGGTCATTCATCCGTCAACATTCCTAGCGGGCAGCGCGGGCGCGCGCCTGATGATGATGTCAAACCAGCTGTCAGCCTTATACGGCCGCGGCCACCGGGGCTCAAACTGGGACCACCCGCGCGCTGCTAATGAAGCACGGAGCAGGCCTTGCAGACCCCGCCCGTGTGCCAGCACGGGGCCGCCCGCAGGATCTGACTCTGATAACATCTCTGGACACCGGCAAAGGCCCGCAGAGCGATCGAGTCTCTCCTGGCGTCTGTTTGTGAAGTGTTATTGGGTCCCACGGACTGCGGATGATCCTTCAAGCTTCCCCGGCGTACAGACCATCATATTTTGGACGACCATTCTCTTCCGATATTCAGGCTGCGAACCTTACAGCAATCTTCAAGGCTAGTTTGTGGCCAAACTCTGAGTGTCCAGGCATGCCTTTTAGAAGTAGGACAAACACAGCGTCGCTTCACGCTGCATTGTTGCCAAATTTATTCAAGATGGTGGATCGAAGATAGCAGCGATAGATGTGGCAACGTCGCACTGACGTCATGGCGGGAAGTTAAAATTTTGGATGGAAAATAGGTCAACTGGGCTACCTCCACAAACTCACTCCCCTTCTTTTCCTCCCCTCCTCCCGCCATTAACCTCCCTTATCCTGCCCTCAAAAAAATGGTTCAAATGGCTCTGAACACTGTGGGACTCAACTGCTGAGGTCATTAGTCCCCTAGAACTTAGAACTAGTTAAACCTAACTAACCTAAGGACATCACAAACATCCATGCCCGAGGCAGGATTCGAACCTGCGACCGTAGCGGTCTTGCGGTTCCAGACTGCAGCGCCTTTAACCGCACGGCCACTTCAGCCGGCTATCCTGCCCTCAACTGCCCCATCTGTAAATTGGCAGGTAAAGGATTCAGCCTATGCAAGGCTGCCAGATCGGATGGACGTAAATCTTTGTTTTGTATGCATTGTCGTATATTGTTTATTTAAACAACTTGAGTTGTCACATACAGAATCTCCATCCACTGTGTTTATCTTGATGTCTGCACTCCAGCTGTCATAGTTTGCTACACCACCACCACAGGGCGCTGTTGGCCCTCCCAACTTCCCTCCTGTGACGTGATCCAAGATTGCAGACAGGGAAAAATGTGGCGGAAAATTCGCTCAGTCTGTACTGATCATCCCAACAGGATGGACATAAATGTTGGCTGTGTACTATGTGTTCAATGGCTGTGATGTCTATGCTGGAGGAGGGGAGTTTAATGAGGAGTATATAAGGTGTAACCATGCTGCTTAGGATTGTGTCCATAGCCACCTCCACAATGCTTGGAAAGCAACGATATTTGGTCAATGTATGAAAAAGACAAATATGTTTCATCGAATAGTGAAGATGCACCAGGATGGATTTACACTTAGCAGCTCATGCTGCTAAGCACACGTGTTGTAACTGACTCTCATTCAATAAAACTCCAGTCTGTCTTCTGAAGCACAAGAGGCAAAATGCTCACCCACTCCAGCGTGTGCACTCCCTGCACCAGAGTCTCCACAACCACTGGAAGAAATCACGTGCTGGGCCTGCAGAGCTGGCACATGGTAGCGACCATGCACAAAGTACTTCCTGTCGCTCTGGAAGTACCTCAGCCTTCTTTGTGGCTCCAGGATACCCCTTGTCATTGAACAAGAAGTGCTTCACGAGTTACTAAAGCTGGTGTTTAAGCAATGTGCGGACTATTGTCACATACATATCTTGAAGATGTCACAGTGATTAAATGTACCGCTGCACCAGGATGGATTTACACTTAACAACTCACGCTGATAAGCACACGTGTTGTATATATATATATATATATATATATATATATATATATATATATATAGAGAGAGAGAGAGAGAGAGAGAGAGAGAGAGAGAGAGACACAGCTTTGCATATGACACAAGAATATTTAAACAATTGGTAATATAATTACGCAATTTATTCTGAGGAATGCCACCACCCCAGTTGAACATGAACTCTAAAATAAAATTGCAGCACTCATGTGAACCACCCCTGAAACACTTTGTGCGTTTTTGTGGGAAATACCACATCCTTCCCTTGTCTTTGAGCACCAGCTGCTTCAGGAGTTATTAAATTCAACTGAATATATCTCTAAATACACTTTCAAAAAGATTGTTGCACAGTAGTTTGCTTCAATTTTGCAATGTGTACTGCCACGCTTGACCACAGACTCTAAACAGATTGTGGCACACTTGTGAAATCTCTGAGTCTTATTACACTACTCGGGAATATGTGCGTGAATAAACAAATTAGGTACAATGTTTAACGCCTCAATACATCTGTAAATGCAATTAGATTCAAATACACTCACATACAAAACACTGCACTGTATTCCCGGGTACACATGTAACGGTAAGGCGTGATGGCAAATACAGTCGACAATACATTGCGCGGGAATATTGCTTACAAATTGAAACCAAAATAAATGAGCGCAAATACACCGCGATTAAACTCTGAATACGATACTACATCACGCAAAAAGTATCGTTAGACACTCCATCACAGTAGTTTGCTACGCAAGGTACAGTCATAACTCGTGGCTGGCGAAGCGGTGGCGCGTCTCTCAGCGGCCCCAGCTCGCCACAGAGTGAATCGGTGACCGGAAGCAGGGGCACTCCACCACAAAGAATGGATCAGCAGAACAAACTGGTATTTCAGGAACCCCACGTCCAAATGCGTGAGAAATCCGTGGCCGCCAGGCCCGCACCAGTTTGTCCTATGTGCTCAGACCAGCATTCATCGGTAAGTTAGGTGGAAGGCTGAAAATACTTTTTGCGACTTTCCATCAATCACCCTTCCTGATTTGTTGCCGCCAAATCACCATTCCCGCTCTCATTCGGACATCGTTAGTTCGCCAGTGTGGTTGTTCATTTTAGTTGTGTGTGTCTGTCCATTTATGGTTGAAATTGAAGAGTTCGGCGATGTCAATCACATTCAGCGTTAGCGGCAAGCGACATAGAATTGTAGAAGAAAAAGAATATGTACTGCCACGTAAGTATATAATTTGTTTTTGTAGATACGTGAACATGGTGATGAAATGGGGGAAAAATTGAATGTGTTAAAAAAAAAAAGAAAATTCTCGTCGGTAATTCAATTTCTCTTCCTTGTTTAACGGCAGAAGTCTAGGATTCTATTCTGGATCGCGAGGACAGGTGGGTGGAGGAGGAGCAGGCTGGACCACAGTGAACAACTATCCCTGTCGAGGTCCAGCCTTCTGTGGAGAGCCTGCATATAGTGCTCCCAAAAGAGTATTAAGAGCGTAATTTGTTTTTACATTGTTGGTATATTCCTTACTTCATACTTGTTCTCATTATAGCACATGTGGTAAAAATACAGCTCGAACTGTAGGCAATGCTGGAGGCTGAAGAAATGCAGCAGCCACATGCTGTGGAACAGCCTCCACCAGTGCATGCACAGTGCCAACTGTCTCGTAATTAAAAAAAAAATGTGTAGCAGTAGCTACGTAATTTTAAAAAATTATGTTTCCTCTTGTTACAGTAACAATTCTAGGGAAGCTAGACCTGCTAGACAGGCAGCTGGAGCCTATTCACCAACTGCAGCAGCAGTCTCTGGTACCTAGTGAGACAGCGGAGCAGTCCTATAAGTGAAAAAAATTCTATTTTTTGTTTGTTTGTGTCTGCAGTATAGAAGGTAATTCTATAGACTGTGAGGTGTTTAGCGCACACAGCCACGCGTTTGCATATTTCGAAGGAGAACGATAACGATTGCTTCTTCTTATTCTGTTTGGTCTGCACTAGACCGAAGGCGTATTTCGCTCGTGTGTGATATGGTGTGGTACCGAGCGTGGTTGCATTAACATAAAGAGAGAGAATACTTGGGGACTCCGGATGCGTTTGAGAAGCGAATCTCGTCCACGAGGATCGAGAGACTGGCAGGAGGGTACCGCGACCCTGTCGGGTCTCTAAGATTCTTCCTGTCGTGGAATCAGAGCTCCTCAAAGAAGTCAATGAGCCTCAGTATCCCACCATGAAATGCAGTGCGGTGATCTGTATCGAGCTATCTTACCCCTCCCCCCTCTCCCGCTCCACCCCCCCCCCTAAAGTGGCCTCTGGCATTGAAGAGACAAGCCCTCATTATCTTTGAGGGGAAATGGCATGATAATACGGAGCACATAAATCGCCAAGTGGTTTCGTGAATCCGTCTTGAGTGCTATACCGGCCCAGTTTTTTGAGATGGAAGTGAGAGTGTCAGATAAAGCATTCAGCCAAATACTACACCTAGATATCCATACACATGTCTATGATCCAGCAAATAGAGGGTCCAGCTATATCAATCTCCCTAAGACTAAAATAGAAAGCATCAGGTTTGTTTTGGATGGTCAATCCTGACTTGCAAGAGAAATTACAACCGTAGGGGCCATACTGAGCATCTTGATACATACCGTGTAGGCCATAATATTCGTGGGTGTTATAACTTTGATGGTATCGAGTTCTCTGTCAGGATATTGGACGCACCTAAATTTGAGGTGCAGAATACTGGAATATCGGTTTATGTTTACGGCTTGCAGAAGAAAAGCAGGACAAACAATACTTGTCGGCCCCCTCCATTTCTCAAAATTTTGAGTGTGAGATGGATGTAAACATGCTACTCTTCTCTGAAGGCGATAATTATTATTATGTTTGGATCAAAGACATGCCCCGACTGTGTTTTGCCTAACTGAGCAAGCATGATGATAAATGGCATATTTGTTTAAGGTGCCTCAGTGCCTTTTCCTCAGGTTATTAGCAGAGCATCTAGCAGGTTGCGTTTACAAGGACCCAGTACATGTTATTATGCCTACAGAGGGAACCAAATTCTTAAAGTTTAAAACTGCTCACCTTCAGGAGCGTTACCTATTTGTAGTGTACACCGGTTTTGAATGCCTCCTCTCTCCTCTGACTCGCTGTGAACGCGAACCCACGACCTCACAAATCACATTTACAGAAAAATGCGCGCAATATGCGGCAGCACACCAAATTGTATCGTCCTATGATACAAATCTTAACTGCTAAAAATCTTACGTTGGAGATAATCCGGTTATTGTCTGCTCACTGAGCTCGAAAAACAGCGTCAACGTTCCTATGACCAAATCGAAGGAAAATGAAGATTTGTACAATAACGCGGTTGACTGTCATATTTGTGGGCTACCGTTAGACAGGAAAGCGGAAACTCCTTGCAGGGACCACTGTCGTTTTAAGAGGAAGTTCCATGGCGCAGCTCACAATACATGCAATTTGAAGTACCAGCTACCAAGGCATATACCCGTTTTCTTCCATGATTTAAGTGCGTATGATGCTCACTTTCTAGTTGAGCACTTGGGTGATTTCGGCATGGGGAAAGGCCTGGTCAGTATCCTATCGGCAAGAGTAGGGAATACATTTCATTCTCCAAATGAATGACGCCAAGAATTACGCTCTGCTTTCTTGACACAGTACTTCCTACGCAGGTGCCACTCCAGCAACTCGTTGAAATTCCATTTCGGGGGGACATGCATATCACTCGAGCGGCATTTCCCGACGAGAAAAAGTTTCAGCTCGTGAGTAGGAAGGGGGTTTTCCCATGTGACTATGTGGATAGTGTGACAATACTCAAGGAAACCGGGCGACTCAACATAACTGCATTCTCCAGCAATCTTACAAGCGATACCATAACGGAGGCAGAGTATGAGCATGCCGTGAATTTCTGGCGGGAATTCAACGTCTCCACTTCAGGGGAGTAAGCACGGCTTTATATGGACACAGATGTGCGCTTGCTTGTGGACGTTTTTGAGAAATTCTGGAGTCTTTGGATGATCGAATACTCTCTGTATTCCGCCTTATATTACACCTGGGTTGTCTTGGGACACAGTGCTCAAGAAAACGAAGTGCAGCATCGAATTATTGACTGATCCTTACACGCTTCTATTCTTTCAGTGAGGGATCTGTGGGGGACTTTGCCAATGTGCCCGTAGGTATGCAAAGGCAAATAACCTATGAATGGGTGACAAGTTCTACATACCCCTGATTCAAGTTACATAATGTACTTGGATGTAAATAACTTATACGGACACGCCAGGCAGCAATCACTGCCAGTTGGTGAGTTTTGATGGGTATCCGAAGACAAATGCAAGGGATTAGGTGGAAAAATCATGGGAGGGGGGCATGGCAGCTGATTGTAATGTAGGGTAAGTGGTGGAGACAGAACTCTCATATCCTATTAGTTTGCACAATGCACACGCCGATTTGCCACTGTGTCCAGACCAACTAGTTCGTTAAGGAGGCTCCATGCCAAAACTAATGACAACGCGGGGTTCAAATGGTTCAAATGGCTGTGAGCACTATGGGACTTAACATCTATGGTCATCAGTCCCCTATAACTTAGAACTACTTAAACCTAACTAACCTAAGGACATCACACAACACCCAGTCATCACGAGGGACAACGCGGGGGGATAAGTAGAGATACATTATTATTATCGTAGTCTCTGCAGTGTCTCAGCTTGGGAATGGAGCTGGTTAGAACCACCCAGGTTATCTCCTTCAAGCAGCCTCCTTCGTTGAAGGATTATATTGATTTTAACAGGAGGCAGAGAGCTTCTGCGACTTGTGATTTTGAGAAAGATCTTTGTAGATTAATGAATAATTCATTTTTTGGCAAAACAATGGAAAATTTGAGGGAATGACGTGAAATTTAGATTAGAGCCGAATGGAATGGGTTTTATGGCGTAAGAAAATGCGTTGCCAGACCAAATTTTAAGCAGATCACTATTTGCAGTAATAACTTTATTGCTGTGGAGATTGTGAATGGTGCTGTAGAGTTTACGAAACCTTTTTATGTGGGGATGTACATACTTAGACCTATAAAAACTCCACATGCACCGCTTTCATTATGAGTTTGTAAAAACTCATTTCACAGATCCTAAATTACTTTATATGGATTCAGACAGCTTCATCTACCAAGTGAAGAACTGTGATCCATATGAGGTATTGAGGTATCACAGTAACGAATTCGGCACATCTTCATACATGGTCGATAATCCTTTTGGTATTGTTCTACAGAACAAGAAGGGTGTCGGCCTTATTAAAGACGAGGTGAATGGATTGCCAATTGTGGAATTTGTTGGTCTGTGGTCAAAAATGTATGTGTATCCCACTTTGGAAGGTGCAATCCAGAGGCGGGCTAAGGGTGTGCGTCGTATGGCGTTGAGAGCCCTCTCTATCGAAGACTATTTGTGGTGCCTGTGCAGTGGTGTTCGCGGTGCTGCACCGCTGTCACTGCATATGGTACGTCACACCAGTACTCGACCGAGAGGACACAAGGTGTACACTGTGCTGCAGTCTAAAATCGGCCTGCCACCTCATGATGATAAAAGGGTCATTTGTGAAGATGGGACGGAATATCTCTTGCACTCACAATACTCGCTTGTAGGAAGAGAGGGGGGTGGGGGACTCTGCTTCAGTGAGAGTGAGAGAGTGAGTGAGTGAGAGAGAGAGAGCGAGAGATAGAGAGAGAGAGAAATGTTCAAATGTGTGTGAAATCTCATGGGACTTAACTGCTAAGGTCATCAGTCCCTAAGCTTACACACTACATAACCTAAATTATCCGAAGGACAAACACACACACCCATGCCCGAGGGAGGACTCGAACCTCCGCCGGGACCAGCCACACAGTCCATGACTGCAGCGCCTAAGACCGCTCGGCTAATCCCCCGCGGCAGAGAGAGAGACAGAGACAGAGAGAGAGAGAGAGAAACTCCAGAGTAGTAGTAGGACCCTTTTATTGTAGTGTAATTAATTTTGTATAGGTGTGTTTGTGTGTGTGTATGTGTGTGTGTGTGTGTGGGTGGGTGGGTGGGTGGGTGGGTGGGAGGGAGGGTGAGTGGCGGGGGGGGGGGGTGCGTGCCTGTGTGCGTTGTGTAAATATTTATTCATTTATGTGTAGTATGTATACAAGTATATACACACACCATGTGTGAAAAAAATAAACTATATATATATATATATATATAAGCGTAAACAATAAAGTATATTTATATTTATTAAAAAGAAACTGAAACGAAACTAATTGTATATTCATTTATTCATATGCAACGAATGTGTATCCAGCAAATAAATATATCTACACACCGTGTGTGTCTTGTAAGTAGATTAGTTTTTAAGTTTTCACCTGCCACTAGTCATCCAAGTCAGGTTAGTCACAGTCAGTCAAGATTATTGTAAAAGTTATGCTACTGTAACTGTGGAATTTAGTTGTATTAAGAAAAAAGTATCTCAACATTGGTCTTCAGCGAAGATTTGTATACCTTGAAAAACTGTAAACATTCTTATCTAGCGCTTCTGGAAAATAAATTTAAAAATGATATTCTCAAGCAATGTCACTGTTGTAGCATGTAATTTAAAAGCATCTCTGCATTACAATAGCAGAGTCAAACTGTGCCTCAAAAACACCTCAAGAACTGAATTGCAATCACAAGAACTGAATTGTAATCTCAGGAGCTATATTGTATTTATGTGAACAGAATAAACAAAAATTTTAGTCACTGTACACCTTTGTTGTTGTTATTTACACAAAATCTATCATCTATTGCATTATATACAGGGTGGTCCATTGATCGTGACCGGGCCAAATATCTCACGAAATAAGCGTCAAACGAAAAAACTACAAAGAACGAAACTTGTCTAGCTTGAAGGGGGAAACCAGATGGCGCTACGGTTGGCCCGCTAGATGGAGCTGCCATAGGTCAAACGGATATCAACTGCGTTTTTTTTTTAAATAGGAACCCCCATTTTTAATACGTATTCGTGTAGTACGTAAAGAAATATGAATGCTTTAGTTGGACCACTTTTTTCGCTTTGTGATAGATGGCGCTGTAATAGTCACAAACGTACAAGTACGTGGATTACTAAGTACCGACTTCAGAAAGGTTAAACACAAACGCCACCTCCACCTCAGGGGGCACACTTCTTGCGTCCTGTTTAAGAGTCTCCGGTCCTTCAGCTGATCAGTCTCGGTAGCAGAATGCTAGCATCCCCATTGGTCATTTCCTTCTTCTGCTAATAGTAGTACTGTGGAAAGTGCTGCACCCTGCCACGACATTTCGCAAACTTCTTTTCCACAGATGCCGAAAAACACCTCCTGCCACAGGGAAGCCACTGGTCCTTGAGGTCCCTAGAAATCCCCAAAACAACCCACTTTAGGCAGGTAATGGAAAGACTCACTCATCAGTTCCAGGATGCACGAGCTCCAAATCCGCCTGATGCCACCCCACGTTTTGCTAGCAGACAAAAGGACGACTCCATCCTGCACGTCCCGGAGTGTTCTGTTACAAACTAACGTTCCAAAGATGCTAGCAGTTTCCGAAAAATAGAGACCGCTGGACATCTGCAGGTATGCACTATCTGATCTAAAGTATCCAGACACCTACTAGTGTGTCCATGGCAGCTTGAACTCTGCTGGGGACGATTTCAGTGAGGTGACTGAATGTCTGTGGTGGAATATTAGCTCATTCTTCCGCACGAGCGGAAGCTAGGGAAGGTAGCGATGTTGGAAGCTGGGGTCTGGAGAGCAGTCACGCTCTAATTCATCTTAAAGGTGTCTCACTCGATTCCGTTCGGGACACTGGGTAAGCCAATCCATTTCAGTTCAGTGAAAGCTAGTCCAAAGCTGCCATTTTAACATTTTTAATTCACTCAAAAAACGTAAAATTCGCAAGTTTCGACTGGTTTTTCGTTGTACTGATTACAGAAGTAACTGATCCACAGCTATTCGAGCATTTCAGGATTGTTACTGTCCCTAGACCACTTCTTCGCATGTGCTGCTTTATGACGCGGTGCACGGCCATGCCGGCACAAACACTGCTTCTGTGCTAACAATGCAATATCTCCGCCCCCCTTTCACACTGACTGGTCCGCCTTTCGTACATCTAGCGCTCAGCTTCGCATTATATAGGGATGTCCGGATACTTTTAATCAGGTAGTGTAAGTCAGCACGAGTAGCCTAGTCTTACAGTTCACGACTTAGAAACCGACCCTCCTTCCGTCGAATCCGTCCTTCATAAACCGGTAACACCCTTTCTTTACCACATCACGGTAAACCTTGTATTTGCATGAAAGGTGCTGACATGCTGCAAAACTTTCAGCACACAAAGCTCTTTGTGGTAACAGTAATGTGTGATGAATGCCTGTTGCAGTACTTGAGTATCGGCTCTTAAGTTATTGAAGATCAAAAAATATATAAATAAATAAATGAAAAATAAAAAAAAACAGTTCACATGCAGGACTTTGCACAGAGAAGCACACGCGTAAAGTTAGCTAAATATAGTCTTAGGGGATATCAGTTTCGCACAGACGATTTTCGTGAGACGACAAGACGCCGCACACTGCAGAATCATAACGGCCATCGCGTGCTGTGTTAGTATGTAAATTGTTAGCGACGCTGCGGATGCTATCTATTACAGAAAATTGGCTGTCGTCAGACTGATAGTATTCGGCATATTCGTAGACTAACCTTGTTTTACTGCTTAAGGCATGTGTTGGGATTCAACACCCAACGACCATTATGACAGCAATATATCAAGACCTATTTACAAATAGGAAGAGAACAAATGAACAGTATCTTCGATCGTGTTACTCTTAACTTCTCTGTACGGTAAACATAATTAGAATTTACTTATTCTGTCGTTGAAATAACTATTATACATTTAACACCATATGAAAGTCACCCTGATTCACGTAGCCAAAGTGTCACGTCATCAGATTTCTCGGTTAATGGAACGAGTTGAAGAAAGGTGGTTAGACACCTATACTGTTTTCTCAATGATGGCACTCTAATCCGTTTCCTCTCCACGCATCCTGAGGCCCCATATTGTCATGTCAAATACACTGACAATATTCGCATTCACTTACAGCGACTGATAAACTAGTCTTCTTTATACAAGTCGTTGAACATGACCACGAAACATTCGTTGTCAAACACTGCGCTGCCCATGATCTATCAGCTACTGTGTTCCACTCAGGATCTGTAAATTTTCTTCTTATTTTTCGTGGCCGTCTTAATATTTATTGTTTTAATCGAGGGCGATAATGCAGCAATGCATTCTAAGGATCTTGCGCCTAAGACACAGGCAGTCGGTTCTCATAACGCTAGGAGGAACTGCGATAGTGAATACCAGAGTAGACACCTGGATGGAATGGACATTCCTAGAAAGGGCAGTTACGGAAGCAGTACAGACAAGTAAGTATAATAAACGAAGCTGCACGGAAAACGAGTGGTAACAGAAGGTACCCATTTTGACGGATAGACGAGAGACGGTAACACAAATATGTTTACCAGATCAAAGAAGTACAAAAATACAAATCGCTTAATAATGAATTAGATGCGGAATAAGGAGAAGCTAAAGCTAAAGAGTTACAGAAAACAGAAAAAATGTGGAGAAGTCAAAAGAGGAGTGGCTGTCAGAACCACAGATTCAGCACATGGAAAAGCATATTACATTGAATTTCTGCACGAGGAGTCATCGGGGCTGTCTGCTGACGTGATACACTCCTGGAAATGGAAAAAAGAACACATTGACACCGTGAGACCTGAGTTTCTCCTGGCGTATACAACTTTCAAATAACTTCCGGGAATTCAGCCAGGTAACACTTTCAGCGACCGCCGATATTTCGGCGGGAGAACACCCCGCCATTTTCAAGGCAAACTGCAACGGACAGGCGGCGTGCATGCAAATTTAATACCTCGGTTCTGCGACAGAAGCAGGAAAGATAACACACACACTGAACACTAGTGCCACCAAAGATGACCAAAGTCAGAGCTATCGATAGTGAGACTATGAATTCACAGGTGAGGCAGCATTGACTCTGTTCCTCTGTTTTTTGACAAGGGAGAGAGCCGGATTCCAAACAGAGTTTAAACAGAAACCTCCATCCCTGTTAACGAGGTTGCTCGCTAGTTTAATGTCAACTGCCTCCTTAATGACACTGTCCCAATAGCTGGACGTGCATGCCAATATCTCGGTGTTATTATATAACATGGGGTGACCAGTATCCAAGCAATGTTCGGCAATAGCAGATCTATTTGGCTGCTGTAATCGTGTGTGCCGTTTATGCTCAGTACATCTGTCCTCCACGGTCCTGATAGTTTGACCAATATATGCCATACCGCAGCTACAGGGAATACGATACACACCTGCCTTACGCAATCCAAGATCATCCTTAACGGAACTCAAAAGTACTCTAATTTTAGATGGAGGTCGGAAAACACATTTCACATCGTATTTCCGTAAAATACGACCGATCTTATTGGACGTGTTTCCTACGTAAGGCAAAAAGGCAGTAGACTTAGGTGTTGACTCAGAATTATCATCAATCACCCGATGTACAGTTGGTCGATAGCGCAACGCACGTTCAATCTGTCTATCACTATAACCATTTTGACGAAATGTAACTTCAAGATGGGACAGCTCAGCTGGCAAAGTCTCAGCGTCAGAAACGACATGTGCCCTGTGTACCAAGGTACGAAGTACCCCTTCACGCTGAGCCGAATGGTGACAACTATTAGCTTGTAAGTATAAATCGGTGTGAGTACGTTTCCTGTAGACTGCATGTCCCAATGATCCATCATCCTTCCTCCTAACCAACACGTCGAGAAAGGGAAGGCAACCATCCTCTTCCACCTCCATCGTAAAACGAATGTTCGGGTGGATCGAGTTCAGATGTTCTAGAAAGACATTCAAATTTTCCCTACCGTGAGGCCAAACAACGAAGGTATCGTCAACGTATCTAAAGAAACAGGCGGGTTTTAAAGGCGCCGACTCCAATGCACGTTCCTCGAAGTCTTCCATAAATAAATTTGCGATCACAGGAGACAACGGACTACCCATCGCAACTCCATCTGTCTGCTCGTAATACTGGTCATTAAATAAAAAGTAAGTGGATGTCAACACATGCCTAAAGAGATTAGTTAAATCAGCACCAAACCTGGCTTCAATTAACCGCAACGAATCAGACAGAGGAACACGAGTGAAGAGAGAGACCACATCGAAACTCACTAAAATATCAGAGTCATTCAGCCTCAGTCCCTCCAAACGACGTAAAAAATCAGCTGAGTTCCTGATATGATGTTCACACTGTCCTACTTGTGGACTCAACAGAGAAGCAAGATGCTTGGATACACGATATGTCGGAGCGCCGATGTTACTCACTATAGGACGGAAAGGAACCCCTTCCTTATGAACCTTTGGAAGGCCATATAACCTAGGGGGAACGGCACTATAGGTGTTAAGCCTCTTGATTGTGTCCTGCGAAAAACCACTTTTCTTCAGGAGGCTGTTGGTCTTTCTCTCAACACTTTTCGTGGGGTCAGCATCGATTCTGCGATACGCTGAATCAGATAGTAAACGTTGCATCTTTTGTACATAATCAGGTTTATTTAAAACAACGGTGGCATTGCCCTTGTCAGCAGGTAAAATAACAATACTGGGATCAACTTTGTTGTTTTAAATAAACCTGATTATGTACAAAAGATGCAACGTTTACTATCTGATTCAGCGTATCGCAGAATCGATGCTGACCCCACGAAAAGTGTTGAGAGAAAGACCAACAGCCTCCTGAAGAAAAGTGGTTTTTCGCAGGACACAATCAAGAGGCTTAACACCTATAGTGCCGTTCCCCCTAGGTTATATGGCCTTCCAAAGGTTCATAAGGAAGGGGTTCCTTTCCGTCCTATAGTGAGTAACATCGGCGCTCCGACATATCGTGTATCCAAGCATCTTGCTTCTCTGTTGAGTCCACAAGTAGGACAGTGTGAACATCATATCAGGAACTCAGCTGATTTTTTACGTCGTTTGGAGGGACTGAGGCTGAATGACTCTGATATTTTAGTGAGTTTCGATGTGGTCTCTCTCTTCACTCGTGTTCCTCTGTCTGATTCGTTGCGGTTAATTGAAGCCAGGTTTGGTGCTGATTTAACTAATCTCTTTAGGCATGTGTTGACATCCACTTACTTTTTATTTAATGACCAGTATTACGAGCAGACAGATGGAGTTGCGATGGGTAGTCCGTTGTCTCCTGTGATCGCAAATTTATTTATGGAAGACTTCGAGGAACGTGCATTGGAGTCGGCGCCTTTAAAACCCGCCTGTTTCTTTAGATACGTTGACGATACCTTCGTTGTTTGGCCTCACGGTAGGGAAAATTTGAATGTCTTTCTAGAACATCTGAACTCGATCCACCCGAACATTCGTTTTACGATGGAGGTGGAAGAGGATGGTTGCCTTCCCTTTCTCGACGTGTTGGTTAGGAGGAAGGATGATGGATCATTGGGACATGCAGTCTACAGGAAACGTACTCACACCGATTTGTACTTACAAGCTAATAGTTGTCACCATTCGGCTCAGCGTGAAGGGGTACTTCGTACCTTGGTACACAGGGCACATGTCGTTTCTGACGCTGAGACTTTGCCAGCTGAGCTGTCCCATCTTGAAGTTACATTTCGTCAAAATGGTTATAGTGATAGACAGATTGAACGTGCGTTGCGCTATCGACCAACTGTACATCGGGTGATTGATGATAATTCTGAGTCAACACCTAAGTCTACTGCCTTTTTGCCTTACGTAGGAAACACGTCCAATAAGATCGGTCGTATTTTACGGAAATACGATGTGAAATGTGTTTTCCGACCTCCATCTAAAATTAGAGTACTTTTGAGTTCCGTTAAGGATGATCTTGGATTGCGTAAGGCAGGTGTGTATCGTATTCCCTGTAGCTGCGGTATGGCATATATTGGTCAAACTATCAGGACCGTGGAGGACAGATGTACTGAGCATAAACGGCACACACGATTACAGCAGCCAAATAGATCTGCTATTGCCGAACATTGCTTGGATACTGGTCACCCCATGTTATATAATAACACCGAGATATTGGCATGCACGTCCAGCTATTGGGACAGTGTCATTAAGGAGGCAGTTGACATTAAACTAGCGAGCAACCTCGTTAACAGGGATGGAGGTTTCTGTTTAAACTCTGTTTGGAATCCGGCTCTCTCCCTTGTCAAAAAACAGAGGAACAGAGTCAATGCTGCCGCACCTGTGAATTCATAGTCTCACTATCGATAGCTCTGACTTTGGTCATCTTTGGTGGCACTAGTGTTCAGTGTGTGTGTTATCTTTCCTGCTTCTGTCGCAGAACCGAGGTATTAAATTTGCATGCACGCCGCCTGTCCGTTGCAGTTTGCCTTGAAAATAGCGGGGTGTTCTCCCGCCGAAATATCGGCGGTCGCTGAAAGTGTTACCTGGCTGAATTCCCGGAAGTTATTTGAAACATTGACACCGGTGTGTCAGACCTACCATACTTGCTCCGGACACTGCGAGAGGGCTGTACAAGCAATGATCACACGCACGGCACAGCGGACACACCAGGACCCGCGGTGTTGGCCGTCGAATGGCGCTAGCTGCGCAGCATTTGTGCACCGCCGCCGTCAGTGTCAGCCAGTTTGCCGTGGCATACGGAGCTCCATCGCAGTCTTTAACACTGGTAGCATGCCGCGACAGCGTGGACGTGAACCGTATGTGCAGTTGACGGACTTTGAACGAGGGCGTATAGTGGGAATGAGGGAGGCCGGGTGGACGTACCGCCGAATTGCTCAACACGTGGGGCGTGAGGTCTCCACAGTACATCGATGTTGTCGCCAGTGGTCGGCGGAAGGTGCACGTGCCCATCGACCTGGGACCGGACCGCAGCGACGCACGGATGCACGCCAAGACCGTAGGATCCTACGCAGTTCCGTAGGGGACCGCACCGCCACTTCCCAGCAAATTAGGGACACTGTTGCTCCTGGGGTATCGGCGAGGACCATTCGCAACCGTCTCCATGAAGCTGGGCTACGGTCCCGCACACCGTTAGGCCGTCTTCCGCTCACGCCCCAACATCGTGCAGCCCGCCTCCAGTGGTGTCGCGACAGGCGTGAATGGAGGGACGAATGGAGACGTGTCGTCTTCAGCGATGAGAGTCGCTTCTGCCTTGGTGCCAATGATGGTCGTATGCGTGTTTGGCGCCGTGCAGGTGAGCGCCACAATCAGGACTGCATACGACCGAGGCACACAGGGCCAACACCCGGCATCATGGTGTGGGGAGCGATCTCCTACACTGGCCGTACACCACTGGTGATCGTCGAGGGGACACTGAATAGTGCACGGTACATCCAAACCGTCATCGAACCCATCGTTCTACCATTCCTAGACCGGCAAGGGAACTTGCTGTTCCAACAGGACAATGCACGTCCGCATGTATCCCGTGCCACCCAACGTGCTCTAGAAGGTGTACGTCAACTACCCTGGCCAGCAAGATCTCCGGATCTGTCCCCCATTGAGCATTTTTCGGACTGGATGAAGCGTCGTCTCACGCGGTCTGCACGTCCAGCACGAACGCTGGTCCAACTGAGGCGCCAGGTGGAAATGGCATGGCAAGCCGTTCCACAGGACTACATCCAGCATCTCTACGATCGTCTCCATGGGAGAATAGCAGCCTGCATTGCTGCGAAAGGTAGATATACACTGTACTAGTGCCGACATTGTGCATGCTCTGTTGCCTGTGTCTATGTGCCTGTGGTTCTGTCAGTGTGATCATGTGATGTATCTGACCCCAGGTATGTGTCAATAAAGTTTCCCCTTCCTGGGACAATGAATTCACGGTGTTCTTATTTCAATTTCCAGGAGTGTATTTGAAAAATTACTAATGATATAGGAAACATAGCGGGTCGAATATTAGAGTGGTAGATTGACGAGGTTTTGGATAACCTGAGATCAAAAAAGATGGAATGGACGAAAGAAATTCATTCGGAATTACAAAAATCAATGGGTGAAGTGGCAACCAACGAACATTCAAGTTGGTGTTTGGAATCTATGACCCTGGGGATACATTATCGGCATATCGAAAGCATATCGTTCTCTCATTCCCGAAGATAACGAGGGCTGGTAACTACGATAAATATCGCACTGACAGCCTAACAGATGGAGCTTCCCAACAGCTGATCAGGAAAATTGAAAAAATTTAAAAAAATTAAAAGATCTGTTAGATCTAAGAAATGTAAAGCACTAGAAAGTCGAATCTTATGTTTCGCTTGATAGCAGAAGCAAGGCCTAAGAAAAACCATGACACTATCATAGGATTTGTCGACACAGAAAAATTGTTTGATCACGTAAAAGAGTGCAAATTGTTCGAAATCTGCGGAAAAATAGTTACAAGCTACATATAAAGGTGGGTAAAATACACTTTGTACAAGAACGAAGGGGATACGACAAAAAATGGAAGATGAAGAGGAAATGCGCGGATTAAAAAGAGCGCAAGGAAGGGCCAAAAGGTGTAAGGAAGGGCTGCCGTCTTTCAGTAATGCTGCTAAACTTCTACAAAGAGGCCTCAGGGCCTCAGAATTATTTGCTGGGTACTGGCCTGACGACCCCCTAGAGTTCCTGAGCCAGGAATTGGTAAGCGCCGCCAATCCTCTGTCACCGTACGCTCTGGGCATGCTTCAGCGGCTATGGTGTGGAGCGGCAGAGGAACGTTGTGTGTCACAGGGGACACGGATCTTGACTCGACCACCCAGATCGCGAGGATGGTGAAAACAACCTCTGCAAAGACACCCTCATCCTCAAGGTGTGCTGCGCGCTGACGAGATGCGTGGTTGTTGAGGTAGAACTTGTTATTGGGCATCCTCAGGGGAACCTGTCGCACCTGAGTTTTGTAAGGCACATGGGGCTCTGCCTAGGTGGACTTTCATGTCCCTAGCTGTTCGTGGGATCGGAATGGTTCCTTAGAAATTTTCCCTTTCTCTTCCCAGCGGGAAAGATGGGCCGTCAGTAGATACCAACACATAATCAAACAAGAGGGCTTGTGTCGCCAATTCTCCAGACTTGGGGATTACACAGAGTCTTTCAGTCTATAGTAACAGAACACATGCTGGTGGCCAGAATGTCTTTCTTATGGCTAAGCGAAAACAGGGCAGCTCTGAGAAAGTTCAACTTTCTACATACAAAAAGGTTTAGAGGGCGCCACAAGTACTTTAAAATCTGTCGAGCGCGTGCGAAACAGAACCCTGTTGATAGAAACGAGCGATTCCCAACGAGCGAAGGACATCCAGAAAGCTCAAAGCCTCGGGGAATAAGCAACTGAAAGTGAAATGCACAACACCTTGAATTAGAGAAGAAGTGTTGTGACTTGCAGGGACCTCGTTGACATCCCCTGGGAATAACTGAAAGTTGAGTTGTCCCAGGAAGGCAGCAGCACGAACCTTCCAGAGTACATTAAGATATGACTCTTTGCCGGCCGCGGTGGTCTTGCGGTTCTAGGCGCTACAGTCCGGAACCACGGGACTGCTACGGTCGCAGGTTCGAATCCTGCCGGGGGCATGGAAGTGTGTGAACCTTAGGTTAGTTAGGTTTAAGTAGTTCTAAGTTCTAGGGGACTGATGACCTAAGATGTTAAGTCCCATAGTGCTCAGAGCCATTTGAACCATTTCTTGTCTCTTTGGGACCAATGTGTGATCTTATTTTCCCAGTCCTATGCACTGTTTTACTTGTCAGTGCGTTGGGCACACCACCTTAGGATGTAAGGGAGAAACCATATGCAACAAATGTGGTAATGCCTCCCATGAACGACTTGGTTCTTCATCTCCTCGGAAGTGTATAAACTGCTCTGTGAACCACCCTGTTTGGAATAGGTACAGCAATGTCTTCCTTGAAGAAAGGAAGGTACAGGAAATCAAAACAACTAAGTATATCTCAGATAATGAGGTCAAAAACAAATATAAGGCCATGTGTAACGTTGTTGCATTAATTTGCTATGAAAGCGGTGTTGATAGACAATAAAAGCGGGTTAAAAGCAGTGAGCTGTCTGGGGAAGTTAACCTTGGATTACTGCGCAACTGTTTCACCAGGTATCCAGTCTAGCTTACCAAATTCCCAACAAGACTAACATTAATTATAATCTTTTAATAGTCATACGACAACCGGTGATATATATATATATATATATATATATATATATATATATATATATATATATATATATATATGTATGTATATATATATATATATAGAAAAGAGAATTTAAATATAAAGAAATATATCAGTTTACATTTGGACATTTATTTTAACATTGATCATCGAAATTTCAGCATATTAAACTTGATTCATAACTAAACTGGTACCTTATTTAGGATTGTGAAAATGTGAGATTGTAATCTTACGGAACACATCAAATATGGAGCCAAGATTGGGAGACTGCATACAACACTGCATTCATAAAATAACACACGAAGAACGTTGAAACATATGCAAGAGGAAATTAATCACAACTAACCGATTCAATTTTCACGTTACGTTCATAGCTCAATCCTGTCCGTCATGTAATTACCACACACTGGTATACTAAATTCATACTAACTATCTGGGAAATCTTCCCGAAAAGAATAGCTGAGGGCTACTTTGATGATTACACCACATGCTTCACGTGCTCAACTTGGTTTACACAAAGAGTGTAACTCCACAATAATTTTGATATTTAAAATAAATTACATCGAAAAGAAATTTACAAAAGAAAAACCTCGAACTGGTTACTATCGTCTTACTATTAACCTGATGGGTCAAACAATTGTATAAGCACGTGGTACTGGTCTCAAAAAGTACACCCCACATGGGTTGAACATAAAGAAAAGTTGCTATATTGAAAAATATTGTCAAGACGAGACGTTATAATCTCACGGACATTCGCATTTAAGATTGATGATCTTAGTTAGAGTTACTGATCAACACGTGGTTCCACTTTACTCACAAAGTAGTGACAAAGCAACTACCGGAATATATTCTGAACTTCACACTAGAATTACACTGAATTGCAATTTACGATAACATTAGATATTTTAGAGCAAAACCTGAAACAAAGGTGATTAAATGTTCAGTTAGGCTGTTCTTAAGAAATCCATTGTCCTACGGACTTAGCAGACACACGCTTAGCCGGAGATCTTACTACTTCAGACGCTCGCCGCGGACAGACTGCTGTGGTCCCTTCCTGAGGGTGCCTCACAGATACAAACGGAAGTGACCAGAGAGGCAGCTTCCTATACCAACATGACAAGGGACGGACAGGACCATACTAAGAATAGAAACCTCTCTGCTTTTAGAAAGCGTAGCTACCTGTTCCGACGTTTGTCCTACTGTTCTCTAGCAGACAGGCTTGTCTGCTACCATCAAGCATGCAACTAGAAATACATTTGCTCATTCATCCTCTCACACAGAAGGGAAGGGGGATGACAGTATCTTATCATATACAGCATATAAAAGAAAGCGGATGTAGGTTCCGTATGAGACTGTGTGACATGAATTACATATAAACTGTGTTTTAAAGTGTAGTAGTGTGACATATCGTTCTTGTTCACGTGTAAAAGTAACACGTTCCACTGCTCAGTCTCCTCCCAGATAGTCAGAAACACCACAGTAAATTTAGAAGAGGAATTTATGCTGTAAATGACGACATATTGAAGAAATTAACATGAAAGGAATCCAACAGAGACCTTTCATAACCCCAACGCTCCGGGAAAAGACTGTGCAGGGAATTTTCTGGCCATGCTAGGACATTCCCATCTTTAGAATCTACCAATTTCAAAGACAAAAAAACAGTCTGTGACACCTATTTAAAAGATAGTGTAGACCTCATTCGGTCAGCAAGTAAAAACAATGGTTCCTGTGTCATTAATATGAAAACAATTTCTGGTGGTTGCAAGAGGCAACTGATCACAGGAAAATTTATGACTGTTTATTAATAAGTAAAATTTATGAAAATAGCAAAGGTGCCACAGCAATTAAAAAAGAACATGAAAATAACATCAGTATTATAAAGCAGAACATTACAATGCACAATCCGCAAAAGCAAAAAAAAGAAAATGATAAGAGACAAATACATGTTTTACAAAGTGGTTATCACCAAAAAATTCTAATCCTATAAAACTAATCATTTGTAGAATTAAAATAACTTTGTCGCACTAAATTAATCACTCTACTATATTTCAGTTAGTTAGCACACAATGATCACTGTGTCATTATACTGAAACTACAATTAATTATGTGATTGTTACCCTTAAGGAGTTCCTCACTATATGCCCCATGCAAAGGCTAATCGATGACAGTCCAATGAGAATGAATGCTATCTGACTGATAAACGAAGCAATGCCACAGGAATGAATTTATGAAACAAAATATCACAAATCTAATACATCACACAAAAACAAACATTGATAAACAAAACAGCTCTGAAAGTTCAATAGTCACATCTAAAAAAACACCAATTAATAAAACACCTGTAAAATACAAGAGTCAAAATCTAAAGAAAAAACAATAAACACCTGCAAATTACACGATCAAAGTTTCTCTGAAAGAACACCCGTATATGCATTGGACTAAGAACCGTATAATCACTGTTCACTGGCACACTCAATAGTTCCACTGTTCCGAGGCACAATATAAGAGGGGGGGGGGGGGGGGGGGGCTCGTCGCTGCAGCTGTCAGTAGGGATTTTTGTCCATCTGTTGCGTGCAATCCCGCCGTTTCTGCCCTCTCATGAAGTTTCTCTTGGTGGCTCGTGTCACGTACATCTCGATTTGGTTCCATGTTTCTGTTGTTAAATTCCTGCGGTATCCTCGTTTGACACACCAGGTTGGTATTCCTGGGCAAGGATGACACTTAATGGCTCTTCTTTGTGCCACCCTTAGCGACCAGAGAACATCGAACCATGATTTACTGTCGCTTGACAGTGGGCATCCATCAGGAAATGTCGATAGGCGTTGTTGACGTCTGCAAGTTTCTCTGGACAGTACCTGTCAAAAGGCTCCACGCCCCTTTATCCCCTGTCTTCTGTCGTTTCACCGCGGCCGTCTCGTCACGGTCGCGTGCGTGTGGTGCGTTGCCAGCAGATGGATTTCCGCGTGGTGGACCGCTCGGCCATCTCAGGTCATCGCCTCCATGGAGGGTCACACTGGTGCGGCCGGCCAGTAGCTCCGGGTGCAAGGGAAAGTGTTTGTCCCGTACCCTACTTTTGTTGTCGGCCGCGCTCCCGAAGTAGCCCTGCTGACAGTGTGTCCTGCTGGGAAACCCGCCAGTTTACAACTAGTCCTCCTCCTCGCTGCTCCCGCTGTCTCGTAAGAGTTTAGCCGGTTCGCTTTCATGTTCTCAACTGCATTCACGGAAATTGTTCATCATAGTTATGTGATTACAAAATGTCATACATAATACCACTTAGTATTGTCTTTCACAATTTTTAAGAACAAAAGTGAGATTTTTTTTAATAAAAACGTTAGATGAATCGACAATATAGAAATAAAAGTTAAATGACTTGACAATATAAAAAAAAATAAAAGTGAAATGACTTGACAGTATAAAAATAAAAAACAATGAACTGACAATATAATAACTAAATCCACATCACTAATGTGGTTCACTTGCGTTTTAATAAATCAAATGCTACTTATTAATTCACTAAAATGAATAGGATTATGCCTTGTGCAAGTATAGGTCAGGACAGCATAGGGTTCACATGTTATTTACACACACACATGCACACCCGTTGTCTATACTACAAACTAACTAACCATAAACATGTATTACTCAAAATTCAACTTCAATCCACTACTAGTTAATCCAACAAGCTACTTCAATACTACTTCAACAAAGTGTTTACACCACTACAACATTGTTCTAATTCGTCCTCTTCTTGATGCTCACGGCATATGTCTTGTCACATGATAAATAGGGAGAAACTTTCCTTAAACATACATAGTAAAAAGAACAATGGTTATTTACACGCAAAAACATTTTTACCAGTTGACACACCTGATAAGAGACTCGCAATTATACATTTATCCTACTCATATATTCACAAATAACACAGTAAGACAATTTCATCTAAAATTACGTTATCACAAGAATTAATCACACAGATGACTCTGAGAAGGGTAAAAATATTTTCATTATACAGGTTATACTACATTTTCTGACCCATTTCGTTCCTTCTTTAAGTTACCTTTCGCTTCCAAATCAGTTATTTCGCCTGTGGTGGTCATTCTGGATTCATTTCTCATGAATGGCAAAATTGTGGTCACCTCTATTCTGTAAAACAGTTTCATCTTAACATATTGAACTTACAACAGACACAAAATATCCGAATCCTCCTGTAGTTTAAATGACAAATGTTTTGCTTCATCCTTATTACATTAAACCAAGCTTTCCTTCGGTCCCATAATCAAAATTATTTAATCTTCCTCTTCCTTCAAGAGGGAAATTTCCTCAGTACAAATCATATAGGCTGCAGTGCATCCCGCACCAGCGATAACAGTAAGCTGTAATGCTCACAGCATCAGCAAAACACATAAACGTCGCTTTTCAAGGACAAGTATTAACGCAGAATAATTTTTCAGGCTTTGGCTCAACATCAATCAAGACTACAGAAAGGATCCATATTTCTGTTCCATTCTCCATTTGCTGAAAAACTGCTCGTATTTGACTACCACAATAATATTTCAGGGCCACGTAAATTACACAAACCACAATTCTTCTTTCACCTTGAAGGGAATCAATATACTGACGAAATCCACAGACAGCACTTTACGTACTCAGCTATATTAACATCTCATCGCATATTGGGAAGCCAATGGTTAAACAATCGTATTATCGCATCCTGTTTTCAAGATTCTAAACTTACTCATTCCTTTCTCAGAGTTCTCCTATCTTAAAATATTCATACAGCACGCATACTATAGTAAGAGATCCTCATTTATACTGACAGATATAGAATAGTAATAGATAGTAGCACTGAAAGCAGAAAATCGGAAACAAGGCTACTAACAGCTGGGGACCTGGGTTTGCCAGACCCATAATACCCACAGATCGGATATTCCCCTGAGTTTTGCATTAATTCAACACAGATCTTGCTTCTCTCAGGAGCGACTCTTTTCAATTTACACAAAAAAACCATAAACAGCATTTCGCTCATTCACAAAGAAACCTTTTATCTTCACATTTGAACCAACCTAAATCCTAATTGCACAAGGAAAAAAAAAAAACTAAAAACATCACTTTAATCAATCACATAGAAACATCTTTATCATTATTTTTACCAACATATTATTCAAAATGCATACGTCACAAATTTAAACTAATCAATTCTTTCTCCTCACCGTCCTCTCTACTTCTCACTGTCCTTTCTACTCATTTGCCATGTCGCTCATTTGTTCTGATTGGGCGCCTTCTGTGCTGATCGTTTGTCATTGCCGGTTTTGTTCATTTCCATTTGCTGGATTATGTCTAGGGTTAGCCGGCCGAATTTCAACATCATGAGGTGCTCCGCCTACAGTCCTATTCCCACCGTATTCATCGTAGTATCGATTCTGGTTGCCGTACCTGTAGCGTTCACGATCGTGTCCACGTCCTCGACCATTTCCGTTGTACCACCTGTGTTCGCGACTGTTACCCCAGTTTCTATACGGCCGGTCCCGATTATTGTTCCGTTCGCGTCGCGACGACCAGTCACGCCGTTGATTAGTACTACGGCCACGACTGCGATCGCGCTGCTGTGCCCCGTAATAACTAAGTGCCTGATTAGGCGGGCATTCTGCTGTATTATATTCCAACTCTTGGAGAAGTGTCTTAAACGTTTGCACGTCCTCTTTGCATCGTCCCGCAAGGATGACGTGGCGCAAGTGCATCGGCAATTTGGTGATGCATATCCTAATTAGTTCCACAGGCCAGTATGGGTCGTATAGAAATTGATTTGACTGCAGTATGTAGTCGAATAGGCGTGCTGGGCTGCCGAAACCAGACTGGTTCAAATTTGGCAGCATAATTATGCCATGCCTGACCCTATCTTGTGCCGCTTCCGACCAATAGGCGGACAGAAAGGCTTGTCGAAACTCCCGAGTTGCAGTGACGCGCTGCCAACCTCATGAGAATCGCCGGTTCGCCTTCCAAATAGCCACACATATATTCTATCTTATGTAAACTTGCCCAGTCGGGGGGAAGACAGAACTCAAATTGCTCAAGCCATGCTCGTGGATGTATTCCTTTTTGCGAATTTCGAAATATCTCAAACTTTCTCACCGTAATGAAATGTTTGAAATAAAAATCCCCGCATTTCCTCCCGGCGAGGCTCTTGTATGTTTCTCTTTTTCTCATGTCTGCCCCTCAAAATACCTTCTTCCCTGTCGTTAAAACCTTCCTCGTGGCCGGAGTCCCTCTCTGCACTGTTCGTACAGCTATTTTTAGTGCTATTGGCGAGTTCGGAATCACACCCCATGCGGCTTTCCAGATGCGCCACGCGTTCTTGTAATTCGCATGTTACAGCTTTGTGCCGCCTGTTCACTTCGAACTGTCCCTTCTGAAATCTATGGAGCGAACGCGCTTCTTCGGTCTCTACGACCGCTACCAGTGTAGTATTGTTGTCGCTCTCCATCACCTTCATCGTGCCTACGATGTCCGCTAATGCCGCAATCTTATCATGTATTTGTCTGTTGTCCTCCACCCCAGTCTGCTTCAATTGTTCTACTTGCTGTTCGAATGCGTGAATCGCTTGACTGTTGTCCTATACTGTGTTGCTAACGGACGCGGGACAATGCGTTTCCGCCTCCTGGACCCTCGAGAGTACCTGCTGGCGTTCCCTTTAGCATTCTTCTCTCAGCGCTTGGAAATTCCTAAGTAGCTGTTCCTCTCTCTCTTTCAATTCCGCATCGCGACTCCGCTTGCTCTGTTCTAAGGCTTGCAGACGATCATCGATTTGTTCAAATGTACGGCCTAATTCTTTCATAATATCACTTTTTATTTCACTTGCCAGATTGTTTATTCTTTGTGAGATATCATCGGACACTCTCTGCATCGACTTGTCGACTTTATTTGTCTGCTGGATTACTTTTTCGTCTATTTGTTCACCTAGCTCGTGGATCGATTTATCAGATGATTCTTTTTGTTCTCGGAACGATTTTTCTGATTTCTCTACGTTTTCTTTGTTTTGTGCCAATAAGGCTTTCATGAGTTCTGCCAAATCAATTTGGTTAGTAGGAGGCAAATTAATTTCTGGCTCTGCTGTAAGTCCGTTCGTGCTGTTTTGCATTTCGTCTGAAGTATTCCCCATTGCATTTTCGGAACCGTCCGACGAGTTAATATTCGAAATCAGATTATCCCCTTGGTCCATGTTGCTTAAGTTGTTGACCGCCTACTTTTAGCTTGGTTACGTGTCTGCCTTCGTTCAATTTATACCCGGTACGCAAATGTATCCCCCAAAAATTACGACAATTAAACGAAAGGTACCCAACCTAATACGCACTTTTTCACACGCAAAACAAATTTTTATCTTTGATCGAAACAGTGCAATTTACAAGCGAGAAAAAAAAACACACACCCATATAAAACACACAAATATAGAAAACAAAACAAGAAGAGAAACAACACAAAGCTGCTCAACAACGCCGTGAATCATTTGAAAGTCTGCTCAGGAACAACGCAGAAGTTGTTTGAGCGCTGCCGGGGAAAAAAAATTATGATTATACAACGCTCGCGATATAACGTTTCAGAGATTCCAGAGTCTACCGGAATCACAGAACCGGGCCGCCATGTGTAACGTTGTTGCATTAATTTGCTATGAAAGCGGTGCTGATGGAGAATAAAAGCGGGTTAAAAGCTGTGAGCTGTCTGGGGACATTAACCTTGCATTACTGCGCAACTGTTTCACCAGGTATCCAGTCTAGCTTACCAAATTCCCAACAAGACTAACATTAATTATAATCTTTTAATAGTCATACGACAACCGGTGATACATATATATATATATATATATATATATATATATATATATATATATATATATATATATATAAAAGAGAATTTAAATAAAAAGAAATAAATCGGTTTATATTTGGACATTTATTTTAACATTGATCATTGAAATTTCAGCATATTAAACTTGATTCATAACTAAACTGGTGGCTTATTTAGGATTGTGAAAATGTGAGATTGTAATCTTATGGAACACATCAAATATGGAGCCAAGATTGGGAGACTACATACAACACTGCATTCATAAAATAACACACGAAGAACATTGAAACATATGCAAGAGGAAATTAACCACAACCAACCGATTCAATTTTCACCCAAAGAAGTTACGATCATAGCACAATCCTGTCCGTCATGTAATTACCACACACTGATATACTAAATTCATACTAACTCTCTGGGAAATCTTCCCGAAAAGAATAGCTGAGGGCTACTTTGATGATTACACCACATGCTTCACGTGCTCAACTTGGTTTACACAAAGAGTGTAACTCCACAATAATTTTGATAATTAAAATAAATTAGATCGAAATGCAATTTACAAAAGAAAAACCTCGAACTGGTTACTATCGTCTTACTATTAACCTGATGGGTCAAACAATTGTATAAGCACGTGGTACTGGCCTCACAAAGTACACCCCACGTGGGTTGAACATAAAGAAAAGTTGCTATATTGAAAAATATTGTCAAGACGAGACGTTATAATCTCACGGACATTCGCATTTAAGATTGATGATCTTAGTTAGAGTTACTGATCAACACGTGGTTCCACTTTACTCACAAAGTAGTGACAAAGCAACTACCGGAATATATTCTGAACTTCACACTCGAATTACACTGCGTTGCAAATTACGATAACATTAGATATTTTAGAGCTAAATCTGAAATAAAGGTGATTAAATGTTCAGTTAGGCTGATCGTAAGAAATACATTGTCCTACGGACTTAGCAGACACACGCTTAGCCGGAGATCTTACACTTCAGACGCTCGCCGCGGACAGACTGCCGTGGTCCCTTCCTGAGGGTGCCTCACAGATACAAACGGAAGTGACCAGAGAGGCAGCTTCCTATACCAACATGACAAGGGACGGACAGGACCATACTAAGAATAGAAACCTCTCTGCTTTTAGAAAGCGTAGCTACCTGTTCCGACGTTTGTCCTACTGTTCTCTAGCAGACAGGCTTGTCTGCTACCATCAAGCATGCAACTAGAAATACATTTGCTCATTCATCCTCTCACACAGAAGGGAAGGGGGATGACAGTATCTTATCATATACAGCATATAAAAGAAAGCGGATGTAGGTTCCGTATGAGACTGTGTGACATGAATTACATATAAACTGTGTTTTAAAGTGTAGTAGTGTGACATATCGTTCTTGTTTATGTGTAAAAGTAACACGTTCCACTGCTCAGTCTCCTCCCAGATAGTCAGAAACACTACAGTAAATTTAGAAGAGGAATTTATGCTGTAAATGACGACATATTGAAGAAATTAACATGAAAGGAATCCAACAGAGAGCTTTCACATGCAGCCCACGAAGTTTGCCTTTTCTTTGCATCTGTTTTTAAACAGCCTGTTCAGATGACCAATGCAGCTTCACAAACGGAGTTTACTAGTTTTAGAACTAGGACCTGTGTTTGTCAATGCACTTGTGCTGCTGCAGTTACTTCATAGCCTGTACCTCCTCCCATATCTGAGACAAGGCTATGGCTGCCTAAGTTCCGGAACTCCCTGCTCTTCCACAGGTTCAGACTTGTCCACCATCCAGTGCTGCCACTATCACTTCTTCAGTTGTCAGCTGTGGCTTCCAAACCTTTCCAGCAAAAAAAAAAAAAAAAAAAAAAAAAAAAAAAGAAAAAAAAAAAAGAAAAAAAAACAAAGAGAGAGAGAGAACTGAAGGCTAAAGCAATGAGTCAGCTGCCAATGGAGATGGTAAGCAAGCAGGCTGATGATGTCGGGATCATGACTCATCTACATAGCCGATGGACCTTTATGTCAGTCTGCACCACACATCTCGCCCAAATACTAAACCTCCACCCACTATGGGCTCACCTCCACAGTGGGAAGACAGGCTGGAAGTGCAATCACATGGTAAATGGCTCCCACATTGCAGTGGAACACTGATAGGTTCAGGACACATTTGGAGGAACTAAAACTGTTAGCACATGAAGCACCATCTGCTTTTGTTTACAGGAAACGCATTTTAAAGCATCTGATGCCCTTGTACTATGGGGATATACATTCTATCACAAGGATAGTCTGACTGGGGAAAGAGCCAAGGGACGAGTCACTCTGTTGATAATGATCAGCACTCCTAGGCCTTTCCCTAGCTACTGACCTACAAGCACTAGCAACTGAACATCATGCATATCCGAGGATAATTACACTGTATTTACCTCTGAATTATGTGATTAACTCTGAGGGTCTAACAGCTCTTACAGAGCAATCCCTCAAACATTTCTCCCACTGGGAGACTTCAGTGCCCAAGTGTTATGGGGATTGAGCTATTCTTGCAATAGGGGTCGAGTCTTGGAGAACCTCATGGTGTCTCAAGAGCTACACACCCTGAATACAGTCAGTCTCACAACCTTCTTAGCTGCTACTAGCTAGTCCTCAGTCTTTTCCAGCCTTGAAGACTCAGGATAGTGGGAACCAGTTGATGACTCTCATTCCAGTGACCACTTCCCACTGTGTACCTACGTACTGTATGGAGGATTGCTTGAACAGCAGCCATCGAAATGGTTTGTCATCAGCGCTAACTACACGCTGTTCAGCCAGCTGGCTGTGTTTGAACACTGTGACAACGTCCAGGAATGGGTGAACCACGTCACACGAGTGATCCATCATCCCAAAGCCTTCAGATCACATCGAAAAGCAACCTGTACCTTGGTGGAGTGATGAATACCTTTCTGCAATCCGGGACAGGTGTGCAGCACTTTGACAGTGTAAATGGCGCCCAGAAGCAGACAACCTCATAGCCTTTAGAGTTGCGATAACCAGAACTCAGTATGTAATTAAGGAGAGCCAGAAAAGGTCATGGCAAGCGTTCAGGGACTCCATCAACCGTTCTTCTTGTTCTACAAGAGTATGGGAAGGCATCAAGAGGATTTCCAGTAAACACAGTCGTTTAACAACTGATAAGACTTATGTTGTAGAATTTTTCTAATATTCAGCTACATGAACTATGATGAGGAATACTGTTATCCTCAAATATAATTTGCATTAATAACATGTTATTTACTTTGTAAAGATGTTAGACATTATTAATTCTGTTCTGTTTTAATGCTCATGTGTGAAGTTGATGTTTCAAAAGTTATTCTGATCTTTTATGTATCTACTCACGTCATAATTCCTGTAACACTGATCTATATGTTATTTCGATTCTTTTGTAAAGCTTGTACTACAAATGTCATCTGTATTGTTATGTTCTTTAATGATGTATTTTGTACCTTTGTAATGGTATTCTCATGTTATAAAATTGTAATTGACACCAGTTCATCAAATTAAGTAACTTGTAAGCGTTCATTTCACTGCACATATTTCTGTTGGTCATAGTATATGCACAATATGTGAAAAAAAGAGGACTGTTAGTGTTTGGACGTGTGTTGATAATTCAGCAAGGGACTGGTTAACAGCATTGCTGGTTCTAAGGACAATTAGAAAAAAACTTTGTGAGTGCACAAGTGGTGGTTTATGGACTTGCTATATTATGCGCAAGGCTCTTCAATGGCGATTGTGCACCTGCACAGTCACAACAGATGGCTGCTGGCCATTTCTACAAGGACTACAGTGGGTCTACACCTTTGCTGACTCACCAGTACCATTATTTCTACAAGGACTGCAGTGGATCTGCACCTCTGGTGGCCCACCAATACCGTAATCTCTACCAGGACTACAGTGGGTGTGCTCTGTGATGACCTACCTACCAATACTCTTCAAAATTTCGACTGACTCTGCTGTGGGTTGGCTCTGTTGTGGACCAATACCTGTCTGCATGTCAAGAGTCAGCACTGTCTTTCCGTTGAAAGGACAACACTACTTCTTCAAGATTGCATGGAAATCCACTACTTCCGTGTGCGTTTTCTTTTACTGCTCAGACTTTGAGAAAAACACTGCAATGTTACTGTGATGAATGATCAGGACTGTCTTTATGGACTATGAGAAAATTTTAGCTTTTGACCAACACTGTATCAATAAGTGTGTGCCTTTGATTTTTTTGTTATTGCAATTATGAAAAATTTTATCAAATCATTATTGGCCACTGCCCAAAACAATTTGTAAAATTTTTTGTGGGGGGCATGGGGGCTATGTAAGAAGGCTGTTTATGTTTTCTTATTGGCAACGTTACGTAGCGCTCTGTATGAAAATCACTGGCTGTGCTGTGTGCAGTCTGTGGCTAGTTTGCATTGTTGTCTGCCATTGTAGTGTTGGGCAGCGGCAGCTGGATGTGAACAGCGCGTAGCGTTGCGCAGTTGGAGGTGAGCCGCCAGCAGTGGTGGATGTGGGGAGAGAAATGGCGGAGTTTTGATATTTGTAAGAATGGATGTTATGAACTCCTATATATATTATGACTTTTGATGACTATTAAGGTAAATACATTGTTTGTTCTCTATCAAAATCTTTCATTTGCTAACTATGCCTATCAGTAGTTAGTGCCTTCCGTAGTTTGAATCTTTTATTTAGCTGGCAGTAGTGGCGCTCACTGTATTGCAGTAGTTCGAGTAACGAAGATTTTTTTGAGGTAAGTGATTTGTGAAAGGTATAGGTTAATGTTAGTCAGGGCCATTCTTTTGTAGGGATTTTTGAAAGTCAGATTGCGTTGCGCTAAAAATATTGTGTGTCAGGATAAGCACAGTCATTGATAATTGTTCAAAGGGGACGTTTGAAATGAAGTTAAGGAATGTTGCTACCTAGGCAATAAAATAACCAATGACGGACGGAGCAAGAAGGACATCAAAAGCAGACTCGCTACGGCAAAAAAGGCATTTCTGGCCAAGAGAAGTCTACTAATATCAAATACCGGCCTTAATTTGAGGAAGAAATGTCTGAGGATGTACCTCTGGAGTACAGCATTGTATAGTAGTGAAACATGGACTGTGGGAAAACCGGAACAGAAGAGAATCGAAGCATTTGAGATGTGGTGCTATAGACGAATGTTGAAAATTTGGTGGACTGATAAGGTAAGGAATGACGAGGTTCTACGCAGAATCGGAGAGGAAAGGAATATGTGGAAAACACTGATAAGGAGAAGGGACAGGATGATAGGACATCTGCTAAGACGTGAGGGAATGACTTCCATGGTACTAGAGGGAGCTGTAGAGGGCAAAAACTGTAGAGGAAGACAGAGATTGGAATACGTCAAGCAAATAATTGAGGACGTAGGTTGCAAGTGCTACTCTGATATGAAGAGGTTAGCACAGGAAAGGAATTCGTGGTGGGCCGCATCAAAACCAGTCAGTAGACTGATGACCAAAAAAAAAAGGCAAATGGCGTATCTGTTGGTTTAAATAGGTATAAATACTGTACAAAAATTACACTATTCAGAGAGAGGTGGGGTACAAACTCGTACTTTCGTCTCTTACGGTAACTGACGTTTCTGATGTAACTGACGTTTATGACGACAGGAATGGCTCCCGCAGAACTAAAATAAAAACAAAGCAGTTACGTGTCAGACGGAATAATTTCTAAAAAAGTGGAAGGTGAACTTTTGGAAGACGTTTGCGACCAGTAAATGGATCGGAGACAAATAGTGCTTTCTCCTGGCATTTTTATTTCTCTTCTACTGTTTTTCACGTAATGTATTTTTGATTATCTGTTTCTTAATACTCGAAAGAAACTTGCTCGTAATGCTTAATCCTCAACGCGTCACCATGCAATGTCGGCAGATATTCGTGACGCGTTGCTCTGGTTAACCAGCCACACTTCCTATGTTTTAGAAGTGTTCAATGCTCGTCCCCAGCAACTGCACCAGAAAATGCGACACGCAAACATAACACACAAAAACAACAGGACAAAATTCATACGATTGACAGACTGCTGGCGTACACAACTTCCCTCCATTGCCTTAACTGAGGACTCGTTACCAAGAGGGCAGCAGCCACAAGGTTAAAAGAAATATGGCGAACTATGAAAACTGCGGTATTACTACGACGGGACAAACGCTACGAAAGAGAGAGACTGTAAGCACTTGGCGTACACTGAGGTGATGTAAGTCGTTAGAAATCGATATGCAAACATACGGATGGTGGTTGTATCGCGTACACAATGTGCAAGAGGGACGTGCATTAGCGGTGTTGTCATTTGAACTCAGACGATTCATGTGAAAAGGTATACGACGTAATTATGGCCGTATGACGGGAATTAACAGACTGTAAACGCAGAATGGAAGTTGGAGCTTGACGTATGGGACTTTCATTTCGGAAATCGGTAGGGAATTCAATATTTCGAGATCGATATCGTCCAGAGCATGCTGAAAATACCAAATTTAGGCGTTACCTCTCACCACAGACAACGCAGTGGCCAGCGGCATTTACTAGCCAATCGAGAGCAGCGGCTTTCGCTTAGAGTTGTCAGTGCTAACACACAAACAACTCTACTTGCAATAACCGCAAAAATCAATGTGGAACGTACGACTAACATATCCGTTAGGACAGTGCAGCGAAATGTGGCGTTAATGAACTATGGTAGCAGACGACCGATATGAGTGCCTTTATTAACATAACAGCACGACATCAACTGTGGTGCCTTTCCTGAGCTCGAGACGATATCAGTTGAACCATCAATTACTGGAAAACCGTGGTCTTGTCAGATGAGTCCCTATATCAGTTGGTAAGAGCCAATGGTAGGGTTCGAGTGTGGCGCAGACCACACGAAACCGTGAACCCAAGTTATCAGCAAGGCGCTACACTTGCTGTTGGTGACTGTGTTTACGTGGAATGGACTGGGTCCTCTGCATGTTCAGCTACTTTTAGACCATTTGCGACCGTTCGTGGGCGTCTTGTTCCCAAACAACGATGGAACTTTTACGAACGACAATGCGCCATAACAGGGTACCGCAATTGATCGCGATTGGTTTGAAGAACATTCTAGACAATTCGAGCAAATGGTTTGGCCACCCAGATCAGCCGACATGAATCCCAGCGGACATTTATGGGACATAATCGAGAGGTCGGTTCGTGCACAAAATCCTGCAGCGACAGTAGTTTGACAATTATGGACAGCTATAGACCCAGCATGGAAGGAACTTCCGACGACTTGTTGAGTACATGCCACGTCGAGTTGCTATACAGGGTGATTCAAAAATAATACCACAACTTTAGGAATTTAAAACTCTGCAACGACAAAAGGCAGAGCTAAGCACTATCTGTCGGCGAATTAAGGGAGCTATAAAGTTTCATTTAGTTGTACATTTGTTCGCTTGAGGCGCTGTTGACTAGGCGTCAGCGTCAGTTGATGCTAAGATGGCGACCGCTCAACAGAAAGCTTTTTGTGTTATTGAGTACGGCAGAAGTGAATCGACGACAGTTGTTCAGCGTGCATTTCGAACGAAGTATGGTGTTAAACCTCCTGATAGGTGGTGTATTAAACGTTGGTATAAACAGTTTACAGAGAATGGGTGTTTGTGCACAGGGAAAAGTTCTGGACGGCCGAGAACGAGTGATGAAAATGTAGCACGTATCCAGCAAACATTTGTTCGCAGCCCAGCAAAATCGACTCGCAGAGCTAGCAGAGAGCTGCAGCAGGATGGAGCGCCACCACATTGGCACTTATGTGTCCGTAACTACCTGAACGTCAACTACCCGAGGCGATGGATCGGCCGCCAGGCAGCCCGTGACAGAGCACTTCATCACTGGCCTCCAAGAAGCCCTGATCTTACCTCCTGCGATTTTTTCTTATGGGGGTATGTTAAGGATATGGTGTTTCGGCCACCTCTCCCAGCCACCATTGATGATTTGAAACGAGAAATAACAGCAGCTATCCAAACTGTTACGCCTGATATGCTACAGAGAGTGTGGAACGAGTTGGAGTATCGGGTTGATATTGCTCGAGTGTCTGGAGGGGGCCATATTGAACATCTCTGAACTTGTTTTTGAGTGAAAAAAAACCTTTTTAAATACTCTTTGTAATGATGTATAACAGAAGGTTATATCATGTTTCTTTAATTAAATACACATTTTTAAAGTTGTGGTATTCTTTTTGAATCACCCTGTACTATGCCGGGCGTTATATTGGGAGATATGTCATGACTTTTCCCACCTCCGTGTCTATTATAAAAAAAGACAAGTGAAACACCTATGATATTTGGATTTAATTGTAAACCCGGGAAATATTTTTTCTCCTCTCTGTTGGAATGCATGCTTTCAACGCAAAGAAAGTTAGAATTTAGCTCTGTGCACAGTTTTCAACGCACTAGGTACAATCCTGTTTTTCTTCTTCGCTATTAGAATGCGAAAAACGTCCTGGGGCACAGAGGTGACATACCTGCCCACGGTGACACGCTTTAGCACCCCAGTGACAGGATCAAAGCGCTGCTTTAATCACGCAATAACGAGCAACCTTTCCTAAATTTCTCGGTCTCATGCACGAGCACCCTACCACTGAGTTTCCACAGCTCCGTGCCTCATTTTAAGCTCGCGTCATAATCAACGCCCCGGGAATTTTAAAACAACGCTCGTCGGCTCGCACCGCACACAGAACGCGGTGTCAGGCTTACAGAGCAGGACCAGTCGAAAGAGTGCGCTGGCACCCAGCGGGGCGGGTGGGAGAAGCATTGGCAAGGGGGGGGGGGGGCGGAGGCGACATCGCTGAAAATGTTTAACCGCTGGCGCGGCCGTGCATTATGGAGGAGGGCTCGCTGCGGTATCGTGTTCGACGCTTGCCGCCGGCTGTTTTACCGGATATCGCGCGGAATAATTCGCCAGCACATGTTACTTTTACGTGTGCCGCGGGGCGCTCACAATTTCCGTGGAAGTTTTATGCGGCGCGGCGGGGAGGGAGTCGATTAGCGCGCCTGCAGCGGCAGCGGCGGTCTGCGACCCTCTGTAAAAATAATGCGGCGCGCAATTTTAGCAGCGGCCGCGCGTGTCGCACTGTGCAGGGTTGCGCGGCGCTCGCAGCCGCTGCTTCCGCGCGCTGCGCTTTTCCCGCATGCGGTGAGCGTCCGCTACATACTGCACGCTCGCTCTACCACTTGTAAAAATGTACCCCAATTTGGCCGGAATGCAAATGCGGTCACGTTTATCTTACCCTCCGGCCGCAATTGGCCACTTGCTGTTTAGTTATCCGGCATGGCCCAATATTAGGGGACGTGTCCGCATGTCGCAACGCAGCTACACTGCGCGGCTGACCGCCACCGGACAGCCGTTCTGCTCTCTCGAAAGATGCCACACCTCAAACTAACAGCTTACGATGGCTGTTCAATAAGTAACATTTTTCTCTCGGTCAATTTCAGTTGGAAAAATGCGGGATTTGTTATCCAACATGGTGGAATGCTCTTGCTTCAGCCCTTGTGCTTTCATGAAGTTCCACATGGCGGCGCCATATGCCGCCTTCAAAAAGGCGTCTGTAACGAAGGTGCATTTCGACCAGAGAGTTGTCATTGCCTTTGTTTGGGCGGAAAAACAGAGCATCGAGGATATAAACAGGCGCTTGCAGAATGTGGCAGTGAACAAAGGCATGGTGAGTCTTACAGGCAAGACGTCTATCATCAACGCAAAACGGTCGCGCAAACCTGTCCAACATCTTCAGAAAATTGAAGAAGGGATTTTAGAGTCTTTCAACGCCACGGAAATGTAAACTAACTTCTGATTCTCCATGACAGCGCAAGCCTCACACAAGTATGCCCATCCGAGGGGAGCCCACAGAGCTTCATTGGACTATTCTTCCTCATCCACCTTGCAGACCGATTACTCACCTTCCGATTTGCGTTTGTATGGCACAATGAAGGATGCACTCCGAGGGAAGCAGTATGTCGATGATGGGAAGGTTATTAATGCAGCGTGGCGTTGGCTCTGACGTCAACTACTGGAGTGGTACCAGGCGGGCATAAGGGACCTCCCAGTAAGGTGGCGGAAGGAAATTGCACTGAACGGAGATCGTGTATTGTAGTCAAAAGAGTGCGGAATAATATGATGTATTGGAATCCTGAATAAAACCAACCTAATTTCAAAACAAAAAAGCCGGCCGGGGTCGCCGAGTGGTTCTAGGCGCTACAGTCTGGAACCGCGCGACCGCTACGGTCGCAGGTTCGAATCCTGCCTCGGGCATGGATGTGTGTGATGTCCTTAGGTTCGTTAGGTTTAAGTAGTTCTAAGTTCTAGGGGACTGATGACCTCAGATGTTAAGTCCCATAGTGCTCAGATCCATTTTGAACCAAAACAAAAAAGTGTTGTATTACTCATTGAACGCCCCTCGTGTAAAGCCTCATTTTGCTGCTGTTACAGCAGCACACTTTGGGGAGGGAGGACGACATTCCAGTGTCCTGGAAAACCGAAGGATCTACACAATAATCACATTGGCGAGTATCTGGTAGGTATTAACATCAATCGATGCCCTAGTTCATCTCAAAGACTTAGATGGGAGCTGTTAAGAGCTCAACCCATGAAAACCGATATTATACCGTGAGATTGGCACCAACTTATTTTGCTGCTGCGGCAGCTTCACTTGAATTAATTCCGTTTACCCCTTGAGAGCATGGGCTTTCAAAAAAAAATTAATGGATGTGAGGTGGTGTGCCCCTCAACTACTTACCCTCTGACCCAGAGTTGCAATATTAAAAGTTTTGGCTGGTTTCGTTGTCTAGGGGCTGGGATACGTAGCTGTCGCATTAAAAGCCACTTACTGCTGAGTCTACAGCATACAATATTAATATACACGTGGATCGAATGGTCAAAGGTTCCTATCACTCGGCAACTGCGAATATAACGTAGAAATTTATAAATGAAACATTGCAGTTAAATAAAATCTGCAGGTACTATCTTAAAGACTTTAAATGATGAGTACGATAGTAGAAGTACTTTTGAGAATGTGGTATATTTCTGCAAAACACTTACTGGTGTCGATGGTCCAGCAATTAAATAAAATATAAATTGACTAACAGGGAAACAATAGATTCCTACCTTACGTAATTAGGTATGAACAACAACACAGCTCGCGAGATATTCACTTCCAAGCGCGAACTACGTCTTCACTGTAGAAACCACGGAAATCTCACGAGTTCACAAGCGGCACTGCGAATTATTTCTTTCTCTCGCGACCACGCGCAAACCGCTCCACTCTCCAAGTCCTTCCGCCGACTCCGCGTCCGTCGCGCCGTCGCTTCCAACACTGCTGTCCTCTCCCGAACACTCTTGGGGGTAGGCGCCTCCACGAGAACCAGCTATCCACGTCTGTTGTTGGCCATTTCCGTCAATTCTGACCAGGTCTTGATAACTCACATTGTTTCCTCTTCTACTGACTTCCTCCATGTGTCTCCCATCCACTTTCACTGAGTCTCACGTATCTGGTCTTATATACGTATCTGCTTTCATATGCTCAGAGGTCCTCTTTGCTTATTTTTCCTGCCCCCCAGACACTGATTTTTCGACGGAACATGTAATTATGAAGCTCTGTAACTGTGACATTATATTCTTGTCTACTTTCTGACTGCCACTGGCGTGCAGAAGGACAGCCTTCACGTTTGCAGTAAAAATACAAATTATTGTTTTACATGTGGTGTGTCTGTTTATCCATATCGGAATAACCTTTACAAATTCAGCATTTTCCCCTCTTTATGCAGTTCCTCATATCTTCTACAGCTCTACCATCTTCTATCGTCTCACTACCCAAAGCCAGGAATAAACTGACGACCTGCAACTACTGCTCCCGGACCAGCTGGGTCTCCTCCATGAACGTAGAATTTACTCCCATTTCCTCTCTTTTACCTATACTTTTGCGAAGCCAGCAACTTCTGCTTCTTTTTTTCAGACACTTTAATATATCTTTCATATCTGTCACCCTTTGAGCTAGTAAAACTGTGTCTTCTGCGAAGTCCAAATCCTCCAGACGTTCACGGATTTTCCATTCGATTCCTCCTCTCCTGCCGGTTGAGACGATTCTCGTAACTGAGTCGAGGAAGAGTAGCAATAGTGTTGACGACAAAATGCATACGTGCCGTACGCCGATTGTTGCCTCTATTGGCTCTGTGACATTTCCCTTGTGGAATACACATTATGTAGCCATCATACAGATCCTTAAGTATGTACAGAATTTTCTGTGATACACCATAATTCCGCAACACTTGACACAGCACTTGATGCTTCACGGAGTCGAAGAGCTTTTCAAAAAGAATGAATGCCAAGGACGCGGATGCCTGAATTATTATTATTATTATTATTATTTTGCTTTAACGTGGTCCTCAGAGTATCGATAGGAACAACACAACTGCATTGTGCCCAAAAACCAGCCTGGTCCTTACGCAGTACCTTTTGACATGATTGATTAATCCTGTTTAAGATAATTCTGGTGAAGACGTTACTGGGCACTGACAGCATTGTAATACCACGCCAGTTGTTACAATCCAACAGATTGTTGCAACATAACAACATGCAAGGTAAATAACCATCACAAGGCATCTACCAGATCTGCAGACACATACTTAAGGAGCACATTTTGTACCGTCACGTACTGCTTAAAACAGTGGTCGACAAACTAGTTAGTTAAAATAGCCAAATACCAATAGCAAAATGGCTGAAATTTCTTTTGAGAATGAGCTTGTTTAAACTGTATTGGTAGGTTCATTATTATTTACTTAATTAGGATACTCTTAAGCTGGCCTTTGCTAAAAACTTCCATAGTCTGGTTGAGATACATTTGCTGAGATCAACGCCTTCGAACTCTCCCATCTAAAATCCTGTTGATTACTTGTTTCGTATGTCTCCTTTTTTTCGCCTCCTCTGTATGTCCGACCATCTCAATACACCTTTCTCAATTCTCGACACCACATCTCCTTTCACTCCACACCGCTCCCTAAAATTAACTTAACAAACTTTACTTACAGTTTTAAGTATTAGTTAAACCGCAGATACGTTGAATAAACTTCATATCATATTACTCAGTAGCCAGAATATTTACTGATGACATTAAATCTTAAGGTATCCATAAAATTTGATCATGAGAATGAATGACAACCACTAACATGAAAAATGGACTTGCATTTCCTTGGAAGCCTAGTTTTGTGTTATAGTTTTCTATTTTAGGCACAACCCCAGGTTCTCATCAATAAGACGGCTTCTCAATTCAACCTTAATACGATTCATGCACAACGCTAGGTTTTTCAGCTGATTATATGTGTCAGGAATACTGTTCCAGTTGTTAAAAAGTCAATGTATCTTATTTCTCTAGATCTTTCGAAGAAAACCATTTCCGTTGCGAAAGAAGTTCAAATTATTTTGTTTTCTTTAACATATCTGCGTAGGCATAAAGACATTCAGACATCGAACTCCTCGATTCTCTGTTTTTTAAATCAGGGAATTGCATTTCATACATGTCATTGTCAACATTAAAAGGGAAAAAACTTTTTACACTAGTATTAGGACGATCCTTAATAAAAAGCAACGACGTTTCGCTTTTTCTGAATTCCTGAAACCTGTTCACAAAAGCTACCTCCATGTTTAAGAGCGTTGTTTTTAAACAGCAAATGTCGATATCAGAATTACTTTTTTGGTGATGCTTCAACTGGCTTGGAAATTGAATCAAAGTTTCTCTTTCAAAAACTTGAACAAAAAGAGACAATTTTCTTTCGAATGTAATAACTTCTTAGAACAATGAAACAATAGTATTTCCTTTCCCCTGCAGTTTTAGATGAGACATACGGCCTACGATGATGTAAAATTTTTGTTTCCACTGATCGTACATTATTTCTGGACACTGAACGCCGTTAGAAAGGAGAAATGCATTACTTTGTGTTAATAAGGATGCAAAACATTTCAATGTATTGCCTCTTGTTAACGAACGTACCTAGTTATGAAGCAGAAGATCTGCATATTCACTATTTAAACTAGACAATCTTTAAAATAGCAGTTATTAAGAGCTTTAGATATAATGGAGATTACAGTCATAACTACCAATTCCATAACTTTGCAAATTTCTTCAGGAAATGTCCCCACACAAAGCGCGTCTTACTGAATGACGCGATGGTAAGAAACTCGCTATGATTTTCTTTTCAAAACAGCAACAATCCCATTTCTTACTCCTGCCATACTTTTCAGCTGAAATTGATACAATTTTATAGAGTGGAATATGATGTTTTTCAATGCATTCAATTACAGCCTTTGCTGTATCATCTTTGAGTGCAGTAATTCCAAAATTTCTTTTTAGGACATGAAACAAATCGTACAAAAAGTGAAACGTGCACAGTTATGATTGTCACAACACTCTTCAACTGCTACTGATAAAGCTGAAACCAATTCCAGGTCTTTGACTTGTCCGCACGTGATACTTTGTGGAAGAGCCACACTCACAGGGGCCTAAGTGCCGCACGTAGTTTCCGAGCCGCGGTTTGCCTACGATTGGCTTACAGCACTGTTCTCTGCAGCCTGTAGAATCCCGTATATACAGGCCTGATCGTATTCAGGATGAACCCGAACTCAGCTAATATAACTACAGATGTAGCAGAAAATGACATTCTTTTGTAACAGCCATTTTTTATAGCGGAACGTCTCCACTTTTATCTTGGAACCCCTGGCGCGCTTCTGTAAGTATGCTTGGACTGGAAAGCTTTTTGTGTCTGTACTGCACTGAAAATTTCTGCACAACAATGCAAATGTCAGCGGTATTCGCTTTGCATCTTGTTTGGAAACAAACTTGTTCCATTCACCGACGGTACTAGGTGTTAGTAACAGGAATGCCTCAAGCATGAGTTCAGTAGGTCTCGATTCTGGCTCGGGTTTGTTTTTCTCGCGGTGTTAGTTGAACGTTAACAGTGAAGAGACACCAGTATCTATAGGTTTAGTGATGAAGAGTTAGCTCATATGCACCTCGTGTAAGGGTTTTTCAAATGCACGGCAAGACCGGGGAGCGAGGCTATGCTAAGCTGTTTAATGCTACTGGTAGTCGATTCGACGAACACATTCCCCTTCAATAACCCTCCTATTGTTGTGGATGGGAGGGGCACACCGTCCTCTCAGCATTGCGAGGGTCTTATTCTACCGTTACATCGCTTTTTGGTAACAACATTACGCTTCGACTTCTCTTTATACATAAGTATGGATTTCTAAGTGTAGTTAAGAAAAGGGATGTTTTTTATGTTTACTTTTTCTGATGTTACAAATATCAATAATCCTAAAAATGATGTTGGTCCTATTTTAAACAACGCTGTAATGTACTACGGTTTTCTTACACCTTATGAGGACTTTTTTGGTAAAACTATAACGAGAGAACACGATATAATAATATTTGATACTAACCTTCCATAGGAAGACTACTCTTGACTCTTTTTATTCTCTTTAGGAAGAGGGTAATGAAAGGGATCGGTCACATTTCATTTACGTACGTTGTCCTGTTATCGAGTTGTTCACTATTTATGTCTGCCTGTTTTCGACTGTAGCTAGACTCAAGGAAGATAAACAATCTTTCTCTTTATTTTTACCACTCTATAGAGAATACCAGCATTATCTTTCTATCTTAATACCATGTGTAAAACTGAATGCATGATAAATTTTAATAAAATGTGGATGCTCGTGGGTGATGTGACTCGATAGTCTGTTGGTCCGGGTTTGACTATCTTTTGGATGCAGCGGATAGGCAGAGAAGTTTAGCTGTGCTAGCAGGACAGGTTGCTTTGATGAAGCGTGTCCCGTTTAAGTTGCTGAGGGTGCACAGATCCTGGTGGGTTACCTTCATCCACCACAACTATAAGCGGGAGGTCTAATGGTAAACCATTGGCTATAACTCTTCTCCTGGGCTCTAGCTAAGGCAGATGCGTTTACAATTCGCTCTGCAATGATATGATGAAGGTACTGCAATGTTACATAAGTAAGTTAATGTTCTAATCAACGATTTCTTTTTTCGGTGTTAGAGTGTTAGTAGGGACTTTAGTAGTCAGATCGAGTTCAGTTATGTATGTACTTGAATTAATGTAACTTTGTGCGGAGGACGTGTTTTGACCATGTCCTCCAGTAGTACAAGACAACCAAGCTTTTGTTTAATTACTCTCGAAGTAACTTCGCTATCATTGCACTTAGGAACATTAAAGAAGGTAAATACACTTAACAAGCGATTGAAATTCATAATACTTTCGCATGTTAAGGAACTTCGAAGATTTTGCATTTGTGTCACCTGAGTAGTGTTAGAAATCATGCTACGTGTTATTATACCTGTAAGAAATGGTCGTATTTTTGCATCTGGCAACTGAACGTATAGGTTTCCATTTTTAACGCAAGTTTGTGGTGAAACAGTTAGGTCCTCTGTTCCGCAGTTTGCTCATCGTGAACAAATTTAAAGAACATATGTTGTTGTATCGGTATGTAATCGTAGGAAGTTTTATACGCACATCAAAAATGTTTTGCATCACCCCAGTTCCCAGAACTCCTGAAGATAGATGTTGGCTGTGGAGATTGTATCAGACACATTCCCTTTGACTGTTCAGAGAAGTCAGTAAACTCGCCCAAAGATGTAAACAACCATGCATGAGCAGAGCCTATTAGACGGAGGGGGTCCGACGGCCGATCAGTTCCACTTGTCTGTAGTTCAACCATGCCTAGACGGTCAATACCGCGGTTCGATTGAGTCAACATTGTTACTTTGTGCCACGAAGGGCTCTCAACAAGGGAAGTGTCTAGGCGTGTCGGAGTAAACAAAAGAGATGTTGTTCGGATATGGAGGAGATACAGAGAGACAGGAACTGTCGTGGAGATGCCTCGCTCAGGCCGCCCAAGGGCTGCTACTGCAGTGGATGACCGCTACCTACGGATTATGGCAGCAACGCCACTATGTTGAATAATGCTTTTCGTGCAGCAACAGGACGTCGTGTTACGACCCCAACTGTGAGCAACAGGCTGCATGATGCGCAACTTCACTCCCGACGTCCATTTCCAGGTCCATATTTGCAACCACGACACCATGCAGCGCGGTAGAGACGGGCTCAACAACATGCCGAACGGACCGCTCAGGATTGGCAACACGTTCTCTTCACCGATGAGTGTCGCATATGCCTGGTTATTAGAGGTACTGGTGTGTACAGAAATCTGGACCACCACCTCTCAAGATCTCTCTGTATAGTAGTACAACATGCAATGTGTGGTTTTCATGAACAATAAAATGGGTGGAAATGACGTTTATGTTGATCTCTATTCGAATTTTCTGTACAGGTTCCGGAGCTCTCGGAACCGAGGTGATTCAAAGCTTTTTTTGATGTGTGTATTTTCATTCAGATTTATAACAAAACGCTCTTCTCTCCTCTGCACAATGCAGCCTAATTTACACATTTGAGTTTCAAATTTTTCCATCACATGGAAAACACACTTGTTCCGCTCTTCTGCAGTCCCTATTCTTACTGCTTATTCTAACAGTTCTTTAACTTCGGACATTTAGTATTTGCTGCTTTTTTTTTCAACAACGTAGCCTTTGATTATGGTCCGAACTAACTCAATGACGTTTAATTCGCACTGGTCTGGAGGAATACGAAGTGCAGTTTTCCTTTCATTCTAGCCATTTCATCTACTACATGTTGGTTGTACGCTACCGTGTTTTTTTAACGACATCTAGTAGTTCTTTCTTCAACACACAATCTGCAAAAACGATATTTTATATTTTAGCCAATCTGATATATCTTGTTTACTCGAGTTCGGATAAGGAACTTTTTCTTCTCTATGAGAATGGTACAACGCGTTATCAACAGCAATAACTGCGTCTTCCTGCAGCTGAGGAAGAACATCTTGAAACCACTTCCTGAACGTTTCGGCACCCGTCTTCTCGTGATAATCTCCACCATTTTTGGATTCAAAAGCCCGAAAGCAGACTTCGGCGAAACCTGCTTTGTTACCAATAAGTGTGACAATCAGACGTTTCAATCTACCCCCCGAGCCCTAGTTTTCAGTGGATAATGGGGCATGAAACGAGTTTTTGAGGATTTTATGGCGTTATCTACCCACACATTACTTCGGATATGTCCTGCATTTGATCATGTCTCGTCCAAATAGTAAATGGGCCTTCCTTCATCACTCAACAGTTTAATGGTTCTCATATAATGCCGCCTCCAGAAATTTCATTCCTGTCTGTTAACAAGCCTTCGTATCGCATTTTTATCGAAACTATTAACACTTCCTAAAAATTCTGTTATGATTTTCTTTCTTGAGAGATTTCAAAGAAGGGGTGGTATTGCGTCCATATATTACATGATACAGAAAAGAACGATCAGTACGTGGAGATGCAACTGCTTTCAGAATAATATTGATCATTGAACGTACATGACGCTGGTGGGAAAAAACCACAGAATAAACCATGGGATACTATTGGATGGGAACAGAAACAATGAATGCTGAATGTTATTACAGCCACTGATACGCTAATAATGAATAACTGGTGTTCCAAGCGTCTTTTAGGATATTTACACTCAGATTCTAAAACTGCCGTTGTATAACAACACACACTAACGGGCTTATACCCGCAACGGATGCGGCCACACTGAGTAATCACCCACTGTCTTGTTCACCCCTCCCACGACAGTCCTGTGATCACACAGCTTGTTGTGCTTGCAGGCCATTTCCGTATTTTGCTGAAGGAGTATTAATGGATATTACACCACGTTCTAAGTCTGTCTGATAACTGTACGTATAGTCAACTTGTATTCAGTGCCAAGATTTGAAATTAACATTGTTTTCACAATTTGTTCATTCCAGCCGCATGTCCATCAGAGTGTTTAATGGTTCAAATGACTCTGAGCACTATGGGACTTAACATCTATGGTCATCAGTCCCCTAGAACTTAGAACTACTTAAACCTAACTAACCTAAGGACAGCACACAACACCCAGCCATCACGAGGCAGAGAAAATCCCCGACCCCGCCGGGAATCGAACCCGGGAACCCGGGCGTGGGAAGCGAGAACGCTACCGCACGACCACGAGATGCGGGCATCAGAGTGTTTGAAGGTTCCTGCAGTATTACTAAATGGATAGAACTCAACTTTCTGAACATATTTAAGAATTGTACTTATAATCAATTCTCATTCTATTCCGAGATGTGAAATTAATTAATTTTTTTTTCAGTTCGGTCATGTCCAACCACATGCCCCTGTGCTAAATCAGTGGCACCTGTCCAGAAACGCTGTCTAGCTTCTCTATTGAGGATTTTCCTAACCCTGATTGGTAGAAGAGAACAATTCTTTTTAGAACTTTGTTGAATATGCAAACATATGATTGCATTCCTTTTATGCTCTGGCAACATATACTATCACGTGCCTATTGTAAGCTCCCTGATGGAATATGGTACTCTAATTATGCACACCTAGGAAGATGCTTTTCTCGTGCACTACTCCACACTGGTCATGTCATCTCATGTGAGGGCCAATGTAATTTATGCGAGAACGTGTGCTTTATGTTTTACGACATCTATTCTTCTCCTATATATGTGAAGACAGTAACTGTTCTCGAAAGAACTGTTGATGACCGTGCAGCTTTTCCCTGGAATAAATAATAACTAACTGAATCCCTCAGCTGCCGACAGGTGTTGTTGATATACCTCGATGTGGACAGCTGAAAATTTGTGCCCCGACCGGGACTCGAACCCGGGTTCTCCTGCTTCCATGGCAGGCGCGAGTAATGAGTGAATGGGCAAATGTCTATAAGGTACATTACATATGTAGAATTGTGGAGAGTTGGGAATGTGAGTCTCACGGGAAGCGTGCAAGGGATAAGTCCCTGCAGTCGCGCTATTCATCTGTGTCCTCGGTGTCTCAGATGGGTAGAGCGCCTGCCATGGAAGCAGGAGATCCCGGGTTCGAGTCCCGGTCGGGGCACAAATTTTTCAGCTGTCCACATCGAGGTATATCAACAACACCTGTCGGCAGCTGAGGGATTGAGTTAGTTATTATTTATTCTTCTCCTGTTTAATCCTATATGGAACTGCTCAGAGGTCTGTGGCTATTATTTTAATGAAACCCTCACCAGATCCATTTTAAATTTACAATTTTCTCCTCTAAAATAATTCTCTTCTAAAATAACATCAGTTCTCATTCTATTCTGTGTCGGTGTCCATTGTCAGAATTAAAACAATCAAACGTATTTGTCATTTGCTAAACTAGGATGTCCTTTTTCCCAGTCGCTGCGTGCAGAAACAGGAGAGCGAAAGCAGTTCAGATGGGTCGAAGCTTTAAAGCAACAACAGTACGTATATTTATAATACAAACAGCCAGCAATTAGTTTAACGACGGTGGCCTCATGGTGATAACGTCAAATGACTTCACGATATTGTAGTGTTTGAAATACAGAGCGAAGGCATTAAGCGGGAGTGAGGACGTACCTAAAAAAGTTGTGATTCGTTGTAGCATCTGACAATTGCGGCCTTCACTTCTCTAGATACGAAACAACTATCTCTCAAGAAAAAACACACCCATATTGAGGTGACGGTGGAGTGTGAACACTGAAATCACCGATTACCGGTGTACTGAACTTCACTTCATCTGAAACATGTCTCTGGTCGATGCAATGTGCAAGATCAGGTTCCTAATAATTTTTTGCTCTGGCGTACGTTGATGCCAATGGACAACACTAGTCGCGTCATAGGTATTAGTTGGTAACTTGAAGGCATCATTCATTTTAGATGATTCACAGATTTAAATTCCACTGAACATGTCTTTAACAATTTTGGATCGTGCAGAGCTGTAAAGTGCACTAAGAAACTTAATTATCTCTGCCATGCAGGTGCGAAGTAGTAAACAGCTATTTTAGAATTGCTCGTCTCTTCGATGTCGACATCATTAGAGACGTGCGAAATAAGAGCTTTTCATGGCTAGTCTCTTAAAATTCCGCATGTTCTTCATCATTACTGAATTGTGATCTGAGCCTATATCTGCTCCTGGGTACGCCATAAAATCGAATATCTGATTTCGGAATCTCTGCCTGACCATGATATAATCTAACTGAAATCTTCCCGTGTCTCCCGGCCGTTTCCAAATGTACAGGGGACAAGCAAAACAATGTGAACAGTGGCAGTAACGGGGTGGCTGTGTCTGATGATCAGCAACGCAAGTAAGACACGTGTCACGCTGGACTTTGCATGTTCTGTGCGGACTGGGCACCGGTGCCGGTTGTTACGAGTAGCGCTCACTTCGTATTTGCATTCAGAGGACGAGGTCGACGTGCAAAGACAGAGATCCAAAGAGGGCAGATTGTGAGGCCCGATTAGCTGGAGCATCAGTAACCAAGACAGCCAACTTATTGAATGTTCCCAGAGCAACTGTTTCAACAGTCATGACAGCCTACACAAAACATGTAAAGACAACATCGTGTAAATGTAACAGTGGGCGCAAATCAAAACTAAATGACAGAGATCATCGTACGCTAACACGAATTGTGTCAAAACAACACAAAACTACGGTGACTAAAGTGGCTGCAGAGCTCAATAGCCACCTTCGAGACCCCGTATCTATAAACACTGCCAGCCAGGAAATCCATAAAGCGAATATTTATGGACGAGCTGCTATAACGAAACCATTAGTGACGACAACCAACGCAAAGAAGCGAAAAACATGGTTTCAGGAGGATAAATAACGGACTGCTGATTAGTGGAAACACGTCATATGGTCCGACGAGTGAACGCTTCCTCTTGATTCCAACGGTTAAGCACGGAGGTGGACGTGTGATGGTGTGAGCAGCCATATCATAGTATCCTGCTGGTCCCATCTTTACTCTCAAAGGCCGTGTCACAGCCAACGATTAAGTGAACATTTTAGGTGATCAAAATTGGTTCAAATGGCTCTGAGCACTATGGGACTCAACTGCTGTGGTCAGAAGTCCCCTAGAACTTAGAACTACTTAAACCTAACTAACCTAAGGACATCACACACATCCATGCCCGAGGCAGGATTCGAACCTGCGACCGTAGCGGTCGTGCGGTTCCAGACTGTAGCGCCTTTAACCGCTCGGCCACTCCGGCCGGCTTGTTGATCAGGTACACCCGATGATTCCAATGTTGTTCCCCAACAACGATGCCGTGTTTCAGGAGAATAATGCACCCATTCCACAGCCAGTACAGACAATCGTGGTATGAGAAGCATGCAACTGAACTGCAGCGTCTTTCCTGGTCAGCACAGTCCCCCGACTTGAACATTATCGAACTCTACGCTATTGCAGTGCCTGTGTTATTCTGATTAGATTCAAACTTCTTTTGGATATGCATGCTATCCATTCTACAGCTGATCGTAGACCTTATTCGCAATTGCGAATCCATTTGTAGTTATCGAACTCTTGTGGGACGTATCGGAGCGCAGACTCCAGAGCAGATTTCCGTCTCCCTCGTCACTACTACTCGTTAGAAGAGGTTCTGATCGAAGAGAGAATGGCATAACACTCCACTGGAGACTATACAATTATTATATGCCTGTATTCCAAGAAGAGTCGCAGCTGTATACAGACAAAGGGGGGTCCAACCCCGTATTAATAAACCATTCCCAAGTAAGTACAGATGTTCACAATATTTTGTAAGTAGGCTGTTTAGGTTTTTTTATTGGTAACGCCACCTCTGTATGAAAATCACTGGCTGTGCTGTGTGCAGTCTGTGGCTGCTTTGCATTGTTGTTAATACTCGCCATTGTAGTGTTAGGCAGCTGGCTGTGACAGCGCGTAGCGTTGCGCAGTTGGAGGTGAGCCGCCAGCAGTGGTGGATGTGGGTAGAGAGATGGCGGAGTTTTGAAATTTGTCATGAACTGCTATATATATTATGACTATTGAGGTAAATACATTGGTTGTTCTCTATCAAAATCTTTCATTTGCTAACCATGCCTATCAGTAGTTAGTGCCTTCAGTACTTTGAATCTTTTATTTAGCTGGCAGTAGTGGCGCTCGCTGTATTGCAGTAGCTTGAGTAGCGAAGATTTTTGTGAGGTAAGTGATTTGTGAAAGGTATAGTTTAATGTTAGTCAGGGCCCATTCTTTTGTAGGGATTTTTGAAAGTCAGATTGCGTTGCGCTAACAAAATATTGTGTGTCAGTTTAAGCACAGTCTTGTATAATTGTTCAAAAAGGGGACGTTTCATATGGCGACCCTGCCAGGATTCGAACCTGGAATCTTCTGCTCCTATCCCCTGTACCTCCTTCTCTTGTGATTCTCGAACAGAATATTCGCTATTACTAATTCATATTTATTGCAGTACTCAATTAGTCTTTCTCCTCTCTCGTTTCTACTACCAATCCCACATTCCCCCGTAACACTTTCTTCTGTTCCCTCGCCTACAATCGCATTCCAGTCCCCCATGACTATTATTCATCTACTAGTACGTACTGAATTACCTGCACAATATCTTCATAGGCCGGCCGCTGTGGCCGTGCGGTTAAAGGCGCTTCAGTCTGGAACCGCATGACCGCTACGGTCGCAGGTTCGAATCCTGCCTCGGGCATGGATGTGTGTGATGTCCTTAGGTTAGTTAGGTTTAATTAGTTCTAAGTTCTAGGCGACTGATGACCTCAGAAGTTAAGTCGCATAGTGCTCAGAGCCATTTGAACCAATATCTTCATATACTTTCTCTATCTTATCAACTTCTGCTAGCGACGTCGGCATCTAGACCTGAATAACTGTTGTCGGTGTTGGTTTACCGCCGATTGTGATAAGAACAACCCTATCACTGAACTGTTCGCAGTAACACTCTGTGTTCCCTACCTTTCTACTCATAACGAATCGTACTCACATCATTTTCTGCTGCTGTTGTTATTACCCTACACTCATCTGACTAGAAATCCCTGTCTTCCCTCCATTTCACTTCACCAGCGTGCATTAGCCTTAGCATTCCCTTTTCAGATTTTCTAGCTTTCCTAGCACATTCAAACTTCTGACATTCCCCGTCCCGACTCGTAGAATGTCGCATTACCATTAAGCTAATCGTGTATACATCACGGTCAGACAGAAGCTTCCAAATGCCGTCAACCATGTGTCTACAACATGCGGCCGTACATCAGTTTCGTATACACCAGTACGTTGTATGATATTTCTGAAAAACACAAGCGCTGCAATGTCGTAATATTAATATTGCCCCACATGGTCATTAATGTACAACACGAAAGCGAGGTCCCAAACACATTTCCTTGGGGCACACCCGAAGTTATTTCGACATTGTCGATGACTTCTATCCAAAATAACTTGCTGCGTCTACCCTACCCAAAAATTCTCAGTCTGATCACAAATTTCGCGTGATACACAATACAATCGTACTTTTGAAGTGTAGATCTGGTACTGAGTCAAATGCTTTTCGAAAATCGAGGAATACTGAATCTGCCCGGGTGGCTTGATCCACGGCTCTCAGTGGGTTTCGTGAGTAAAGTTCGAATTGGGTTTCACGTGACTGGTCTTGTCGGAATCCGTGATGGTTGGTGTGGAGGAGGTCATTCCGTTCCAGACACTTCATTACGTTTGAGCTCAGAATATGTTCTAAGATTATCCAACAAGTGGATGTCAATGTTGTTGGACGGTAGGTTTAGGAACTTTATAAGTTCCTGACTTGACTAGTTCCTCAGCTGGTTGTGACACGTCACACCCCACTTTCTTCCATTCAAATGGCTCTGAGCACTATGGGACTTAACATCTTTGGTCATGAGTCCCCTAGAACTTAGAACTACTTAAACCTAACTAACCTAAGGACAGCACACAGCACCCAGCCATCACGAGGCAGAGAAAATCTCTGACCCCGCCGGGAATCGAACCCGGGAGCCCGGGCGTGGGAAGCGAGAACGCTACCGCACGACCACGAGATGCGGGCTTTCTTCCATTAATTACTGCCGTAGCGAAAGTGATTCTGATATCCGTGTTTTTAAAAAGCTTAGCTGCTTTGATCTATAAATTTAGTGCTATTATATACTGAGGCTTTTGTTTGGTGTTGTGGATGGTGGTTATTTCAGTCTCTTTGCTTTTGTTTCGTGTTTCTTGTTGTGAAAGTGCATCTATTCCATGTTCGTAAGAGCCACTGTTCCGTTGAACGGATTTGATTCTGTTAATTTCTAACTCATCATCAACAGAACTAAAAGCTAATTTCTGTACTATGCATAAGAAAGCTTTGAATTCAGCTTGTTTTTGTGAGTTTGAGTATTTGGAGTACTGGTTTTCTGTTCAGGGTATGCACCTCCCACGTCAGTTTATATTTCATGACTGTCATTATAATCCCTCCAACGCCTGACTTTTCCTCGTAATGACTATCCCAATGTCTGCTGTTCTTCCTTCCTCTTTTATTCATTTTCCCTTCATTTTTCGTTATTTCTTACTTCATTTCCCGCAGCTAAATTAGTAGCTTTCAGCTTTTGGATACATATTCTCTTCTTTGTTTTACACTTGCATTTTTCTGTTCTATGTCTGTCATGCGTAAGTAATGGAAATCTCGATTTTGCACTGCCTTTTCCCAGGAAATTGGAGATCGGATACAGCCACTTTTGGCGGGACGCTTTACAACAGTATGCTGAACCGAAACATGGACCCTGAGATTTGCCACTGACGTATAGTTATCTACCATCGGCGACATCCAGGAGTGGCTCAGTGTCGGAGATTCTCTCTGCCAATACATTGCCCCACGTTCAGTAACCGGTGAAAGTAGCACAGACGTAAAAACTTACTGGCTGGGTAACAAGGAATCCCTAGAGTTCGGGGTCGCAAAAGGGCAATAATGTTTACGGCATTCGACGTCCCACGCATAGTCTGCCATGCAACAATATTGGCTGCTAATGGCAACAGGAGACGGGACGGGAGGTATCCAACGGTGAGCACAGCATGAGGCTACGGAGCGTAGTTAAATTGTTTAGTCGTCGAGTAACCCATAACAGTGCTACAGTGCTGGTGGTGTTGATACAGAGCAGAGAAATGGCAACGATAAACAAAGCAATCATTGCATTATGTCTACAACAACAGTTACCGGAACTGACATACCGTCAGAAAGGAACGCAAGGAATTTCGCAGGGTGAGGAAGAAGTGACAGATGAAATAGCGTTTCTGTAGGATTAGTCAGTGGAACGTGTAGTGTCATGTACACTCGACAGTGTGGACGATGTAAATGAGGAGTACAATGAAGACAGTAAGTCCTTCACAATTGAAAATGATACTGAAACAGGTGTCGAGCCATGTAGTTCATCATCCTTGTTGGACAGAGAGACACAATTCCCGTCTCCAATGAAACGTAGTAAAGGACAATCGTTGTCCAACGAGCCCGTATGAAACATAACTACATACATGGAGGATCAACCGCAGCATAGTAAAAAAAAAAAGAAAAAAATTATGAACAGATTTCGAATAAGACCGCAGCACGCATAAGAAAAACTACGGATATTCGAAGGAGGATTAGGCGCACTTGTTACAAAAATTAGTGTCAGCGCGTTTCAAAGATGCTCGATACAATTTACAGGATGTTCATGACACTGACCCACTACGTTACGCACATCAAATTGCGCGCCTCATGGATTACAGTTATTTCAAGGCAAACAGTGGATGGTTGTATAACTTCAAACAGTGCTACAGAAGTGGAATACGTAAGGTTACGAGATTTCAAACAAAGCGTCAACTTGATGATGTCCAGCAAACTGCGATATCGGCACGAAAATAAGTAGATGAGATAAACAAACTTATCCCATTGTTCAGTAAAGAATTTGTTTTCAATTCCGACTAATCGGAATTCGAATAGGAAACGCGTATGAAACAAACTCTGCAGATTAGAGGTACCAAGAGAGTTGCATCAGCTCACATCCAGTGCCTTCACGCATTCGTATACAATTACGCCGACTATTAATCTGGGTGATAAATTGGCTGGAAAGTCATTTATTGTGCTGCGAGAAGTTGAACGTGCTCTGCCCCTACAATTCTTTCTCGTGTGGTGATCTTGCAAGAGCAATAGGAAATAGTTACGTCACAGCAAGTAAGAGTGGGAAAATGGGCTTAAGAGAACTACAACTGTGCTACGAGTACTGCATTTAGCCAATAGCTGGTCAAAATAATTTGCCTTTGCTTTATTCCTGGTCTGCGTATAAAAAAATGTACCTCTAGAGCAAACTATCCCACCTGAAAAATGTGTGACTTTGCAATTCGTGTCATGAACCTCTGGGCATTTGTTTTCCCGTGCCTATAAGACAAATTATCGCACTATCTGCAGCTACGCCTTAAGGGTAGACAGTTTCATGACAGACTGTTTCGCAGTCGGTTGCATGCCATCACATTCCATCAGTTCTCATCACCCCGTTACGCCAGTATGATTCTACAAGCATTCGTTAAGATTGGATACCTAGGTGAATGTCCTGCACGGTTTGTAACTCACAAGGAGTTCGCCTTCGATCTTGATGGAGCGAAACTTTGTGATCACTGTCGCCATTTTTCATTTGGTGTACATGGTGAAAGTTAATGGTTTGTTTCGAACATTTCTTCAATGTTGACGATGTCCATTCATTCTCTGTCGCCCTCCTGATGCATATGGCAAGTCACTAGAACCTGCATTTTTCTATCAAAAATTTTAACACAACTCTTCCAACTGAGCCTTACTAAAGGTTGAACTTGCAACCTAGTACTCAAGAGATTCTGTGTAAGATTTGAGATAATTCTTGAGAGTCGCCCTTAATGCTCAGATGCCATTAAAGTATAAGTTTCAGGGTCAGAATAGCCACCACAGTGGCCATAGGCACTGATACTCGGTGACCAAGATGTATACGGTCCGAGTATAGACATTGGAGAACATAAGTATAAAATATATTGGACTGACAAGGAAACAGACAAAGGAGAAAAGTTACATATCGCCAAAATTATTTTGTTTTATTTTTTTCTATTTTTACATATGGCCTGCACTCTAGAACCAACAGTTATTATTATTATTGTTATAATCAACATGACATTAACAAAACTGTCTGCTAATTTTGTATACAGTACAGTCCCAAAACATATCACCTCATCACACTGCTTAACTTTTTAAAAAGAAGATGAAGAGTTAATCAATGGACTGAATAGGAAACGAATAGAAAGAAGATGGGGAGACAGCTTCGGAGGAGGTAATGAAATTGAAAAAATAAAGAGATTATGTAATAGGAAACATAGGTCCCTGTCTGTTGGTGTATCACCACTGATTGTACAACATGTTTACAATTGATAGTGTACCACCCACACTCATGCAACGTGGCGCAGAAGTGGCAGCTTCTTTATCTATAGAGCTGGAGACGACTGACACGGCCAGTCGGTTTCAAACCTGACAAGAATTGCTTCCATCAGTGAATGCAGGTTTTCTAGAGAGCACAGCGAAGAGAGCGGCATGAAACGGACATTTGGAGTCGGGTACCTTGGGAAAGCGAATTTCTGACAGTGGTACATAAAGAGTCTCGCCTGACAGGTGTCAAATAACACGAAACATGGACAGTAATTGCCTGGAGACGCGCAGTGTGATCAGGAAAGTCCCCATTTCCTCGGTTTTCGAACGGTGCAAGGCGTCGGGAACACCGACGGCCCAAAAAGGGGTTTGTCTCGCATTTCAGAGGGCGTGCAGTTCGGACCGGAAGTGGTTCTGTGATTTTTTAGGTGTTTTTTGTACCATGTCTTGACCCACTCAATCAATTTTCCACGAACATAAACCAGGATATTAATTTCAATATTTTAGGAGACCAAGTATTGCCCTTTCTGGCACGTCAGCGTGATGAGTTTGCTGTGGACACTCCCGTCAAGTAAGTTGTCAACAACCGTATTCGCAGGTCTGGTTTGACAAATAGTCAGGCATCAAATCGCACCAGTACTGACGCAGTCATAACCCCACAGAAAATGTTTAGGACTGTCTGGGACAGCGGGGGAGGCGTAGTAAGCGACATCCGTGAAATTTCGTAGCTCTATGGGATCTAATAATCAATGTATGCTTCAGATAGATATGGCATACACGAAGAAACATGTGGAGTCTCATTTTTCGAAGAATTTAGGGCACTACCGAGGCCTGAGGAGGTATATTATGCTATATTTGCGTCATGTCTGCTCCTGGGACGGGGTAATCAGTTTTCTGTACATGTGGTTAGTTACTGTTTAGGAGTGCCAGGAAGGCTGGAAAATTTTCTGCCTTAAATAATGTAAAACGGCATTTTTTCTCAGAAACTAAATGGAAATTTGTGGGACCAAACTGCTGAGGTCATCGGTCCCTAAGCTTACGCACTATTTAATCTATCTTACACTAAGGACAACACACACACACATGCCCGAGGGAGGATTCGAACCTCCGACGGGGGTAGCAGCCGGGACCGTGACAAGACGGCCTAGACCGCGCGACTACCACACGCGGCTCAGAAACTATTAGGAATAAAAATTTGAAAGAAATATGACTTGTAGGTTGCACATTTCTAACCAGTTTAACGGAGGAATTTCTAAAAGTATTAATTGGTTTTAAGATAGTAATTATTTTTGTAACAAGTCGACATAAAAATGTTCTACCCTTTTCATTGTTTGTAATACTCTAACAAATTTCTTTGAAATTTAAAAAATAAGAAAACAGTGTTAAAATACTCCATTGTGTATACCCGGTAAATTTGAACAAAGTCTGGCTAGTAGAAGCTGAGAAAAACTAAACATTATTCGTAAAAAATACAGCTCATGAAACAGCATAAAAGTTGTCAATGCATCCCACTCCATATGATGGGTTGTCTGCATCCTCTTGCATCTCATCTTACAATTTCCTTTTTCATGCTCGTCTGTGCTGTCTTGCCCTTGTTCCAAGGTCTCTAACGGCTCTCTATGAAACCCTAAGTCATTCTTTTTCTAAATTTAACATTTGTTCCACAGAAAAACAACTAACAGTTTGTAGCAGGCCTTTCAGTCTTTCACACGTTGCGACATTTCCTGCATTGGACGTTGCCAATGCCTCAAAGAAACGAAAATGCAATATATTAATTGATACAAACACTGGAATTCTAGCCTAGATTATGGTGCTGATGGACTCGTTAGGATTCTGGGTACGACCCTGAAGACATTTCGCCAATAATCTTATATCTGACAAATCTTTGAGAGTTGCTTTCAAGACATCGACTATGGCATCAGCTATAGCTGGTTTGTGGATAAATTTCTCACCATTTTTCTGTGCTCTGTCGTATATGTACCATGAATCAACTGCTGGAAGGTAAAGGCCATGAATGGATTTATCGTCTGTTGAGGAGAAGTGAAATAAAATTGCTCATACAGCTTTGCTCGTATCTTTTACTCTACTAACATTTTGCCTGATGGCCGTGCTACAGTAATTTTCAGTTTTGACTATGACAATTCCGTGAATCTATTCTTACCATCTAACCCTCAGCCATCATTCAATTTCTTTTCCTTGTATGCAGTTTTCAGTCTTCGCAGCCCCTACTCATTCGCTTTTGTACATGACCTACGCACTCCAGATTAGTGATATTTATTTTATTTATTGCGAAATTAAAGATCTTTTACTTTACGTCTTAAAACAGGTCGTACATCTTAGAGTTTTCGTTTGTCAAAATTTTTGTAGTTTTTGTTTGTTTGTATGGTTTTCATCTACAACATTTTACAAAGAATAATGCTTTTGTAAAATAAAAATAATTTGAGGTTAAAATATAATAAAATTTTGTTGTTTTAAGTAGAATCTAAAAAGATTATAGAGTAGAGGAGAGATTTGTTACTGCTATCACCAACTTTACTGTTGATGAGCTATTGACCGCCAGTCACAACAAAAAGTTTGGTTATAGTTAACATTAGGTGCTCATTCGTGTACAACATTTGGTGCTTTCTTCGTTAGTTTACCAGAAACTTACACTCATTTGCTGTTACATCTCGTCTTTCTCCTGCCCCTGTTCCTCTTCAGTTTCACTGTTTTCGCTTTGTCTTTGAGTGTTGGTGTCTACCCTCTGGAGGCTGTTTTTACGTTGCGTGTCGGCACGTCTGTTATGTCGTATCCGCAGGTACTCTTCAAGTGTTGTTTTTGAAATACTGTCAGTGCATTTAGACTGTGCCCATTTTTATCTGTCTCTTATTGCTCTGTATATATGTATGTCACTTTCTGTGTAGTCTAAGTGTAGCGTATGTCTATTCCTCATGTATTGCTCGCAGAAGACCGTGTTTCTGGGGAAGTCCTTCAAATGTGTGTGAATTCCTAAGGGACCAAACTGCTGAAGTCATCGGTCCCTAGACTTACACACTACTTAAACTAACTTATGCTACGAACAACACACACACACTCATGCCCGTGGGAGGACTCGAACTTCCCGCGGCAGGGACTGCTCAATCCGTGACGTAGCGCCTCAAACCACGCAGCCACTCCGCGCGGCGGAAACTCCTTCCCCACAGGTGTCTGTAGGTTTCTGTTTCAGACCCATGCAATTAAGTGTGTGGGATAAGGTTCGTGTCCCGTTAAGATATGTATCATTCCGCGGCTGAGACCGATATGTTTCATTCTTAACCATTCACTTATGTCAGGGATGGAGTCGTGCAGTCTACGTACCTCATCACATACACCCCACTCATCTTGCCATATATCCCAACGTTAATTTTTAAGGTGACGTGTCGTGTGCGTCGGTACACCAGTTGTTGTGTGTTCCTTATCTAGTCTTCCCATCTTTAACCAGTATCTTGCACCTCTCCATTTGACGATCATATTTATGGGACATATTCCGAGCACCACATACAATGCATCAACTGAGGTGGTGCTGACAGTTCCAGATAGTGTAAGTAGGACACTTGTCTGCCCTCGTTTGACTGATGCTTTGTTGGTAACCAGGTCGAGTCTGTGTGTGCACGTGCTAGCTGCAAAGATGAATACTGATTCTAAGAGCACACAGTTGTATGTTCGTATGACTGGTAGAGGTAGTCGCACTGTTGTTAATGTAGCCTCGCCAATTTAAGTAGTATTGTTCTCCTTTGTCTGCCGTTAGCCTTATGCGTTCGTGGAACAGTTTCTCATTTATATGTACCCCAAGACAACAAGTAACATGTGCTCGTTTGATGTTTGTCTGCCTTATTTTAACTGCAGGATTCCTTATGAGTGTTCCGTTCAGTTAAGTATATGTTGTTTTTGTTTTCGGCTATCCTGAGTTTGTTGTTGTGACACGACTGTGTGGCTGTTTGTAGTATTCCAATCTTCTAGCTGGGCTCCATTGTTTGCTATGACTACAAATAATACGTCATCTGTGTAGGCGACAATTCTATCTGACCCATCATCCAACTTAGAAGTAATAGGAGGGGTTCTATTGCTATGTCCTAGAAGATGGGGCCGCAGATCACCCCTTGAGGACGGCCTTTGGTAATTTTTTAAATTACTTTCCGTGTGTCCATCTGAAATTCCACCTCTTGGTCTTTACAGTAGCTAGGAAACTGTTGTACAGTGACTGCGGGCAACCAGAGGTTATCGAATGCCCGGCAGTGTCAATCATTATTGCTGTGGAGTATTTCTGTGATGTAGTATTAACTGCGTTTGGGGTATGGTTGATGACATCATATACTGATCTGCCGGATCTGAATCAGAACTGACGTTGGCTCACGGCCCTGAGAGCTCTGTGGTTTTACAAGCGGTTGTACAGTAGCTTCTCCTGAATCTTTGCTAGGACGTTCATTATGCGTATTGGCCTGTAAATCTTTGGATCTGAAAGATCCCTGTCTGCTGATTTCTTAATAATGACTGCTTTGGAGGTTTTCCATACTGTAGGTACCCTGCCCAGCCGTAAGGCATCGTTCAGTAAAGTTGTTAAGAACGGGGTGATCTGCGGTGCTAGTTTTCCCAGTGTTTGCGAGTGGATACCATCTGCTGCAGGCGCTTTTTCTTGTTTTTGAGCTCTAAGATTGCTAGCGGAACCTCTTCTTGTGCAAAGGGACATACAGTATGATTGTTGCAGTATTGTATGGTATGTGTAGGTCTTCTCTTAGTGCTGTATGGTATCGTGCGTCTGTATCGATGACGTCGTCAGGGAGCAGTTTATACAGCAGAAACTCCGTAGTACTTCTTCAACCACTCGTCATCGCGCGTGCCTTCATCCTGGCTTAGCGTTCCAGGAACTAGTAGGGATTTTATCTTCTCTGTCAGTTTTTGTACGGTTCCCCCATATATTTTGTTCCCTTTGTTTAGTGACAATTACATTTTCTCCATATGGCTTCTCGTCCTCTGCTTTTAGATATTTTGAATCCCCATACCCTAAATAATTGCCGTCGGACGCTGGGTGAATATATCAAATTTCAGTCTGAGAACTGTCAAGTGGGTCACGCCCGCACAGCGTTTTCCTTAAATGAATGAATAAAGCAGAACTTAGCCAGTTGTGTACACGTGTTATATATCACTGGAAACGTGCCGTAGTTTAAGGTGAAGAAAGAAACAAAAATTGAGAATCTCAAAATTTCAAACTGTCTGGGTCCCCTTAAGATGAGCGACATGCGTGCCGTACGAAATTCTTTCCATTTGGAGAGAAAAGCACTGCCTCGATCACTCGTAGATAGCAGTGCCAATCGAATCTACACCTGTCAGAGTTCGACTCTGTAAGGAAGGTGAACAGATTAGGTACTTTTTTTTACTGAGAAGATCAACAAAATATGAGGCCACTAGAGGCTGACAGCAGTGATTTCTTCTGCACCAATGGGGTCAATTTGACTCGCATCAACAGGGAAAAGACGGGACAAGACGTCGGCGGCAGCAGGGAGCGTTGGTGGACGGTGGGCGTGCGGACAGCACCTTGCAGTCGGTCGGACGCAGCGGCACAGCAAGCCGGCGGCGCGTCGTCGTTAATACGTCACGTGGGCCGGCACGTACTGCGCTACATGTGCAATCGAAAAACACGGTGGCGGCGCTGGGCGCGGCTCCGCCGGGCTCCATCAAATTACGCCGCAACGGCGGAAAAACAGCGCGGGCTGGTGCCGCCCTCGCCACTGCGCCTGCGCCGCCGTCCGCCGTCCCCACCGCCCCCCGCCGCCTCCAGCGCGCCCGTTGCTTTTTCACGAGATTTTACCGCTGACGCGCGCGGCCGTGGCGCTGTTCTGGCGCGTGTTTTTGCGCGGAACCGGCGCGCAGCCGTGTCGGCAGGCTGCGCCGCGCCTCCATAATGCACCAGCCGGGGGACAGAAGTATGCCCTGAAAAGTTGATCGCCCGCTCTTGGGTCCGCGGGAGTTTGTCGCCGTGTCCACGGCCTGCGCTCATCAACCAGCAATGGCTTACTCAATCATGCAAGCCACCCGCGCGCGCACCCGCCATTTTTTTTCTTTTTTTTCGGTCTTCTTCGTTTTTTTTCCCCGAGAAGCTACGCATTGCTGGCGCTCGCCCGACATTACTCGTTAATTCGCGTCGGCGGAGGGTGCCCGTATGACGGACAGCCCGCCGCCGACCGGTGCCTCCGCGGTAAGCCCGGCGCCCCGGCGCTGACGCGACAAGCGAAACTCTTTTGTCCCGGCGCAGCCGCTAAAGAATTGATTGCCGGCACTCGCCAATCAGTGGTCTGAGCTGCCGCCCTCTGCAGGGAAAGGTTATATTTCCGCCCTCATCTTTCATTAACCTTCGTCTAGACGCACGCGTGTTGTCGTCTGCCAGAGGGAATCAAACGGAATGTCGGTAGCCGTGACTTTACACACTCACTCAGTTCCTTCTGCCGATCCGGTCACTTACCATTGTTTTCCTGGCGCCCGACGCTCAGCTACGGGAAACTGAATGTATACCCAATCCACTGAGGTTTGTTTCCATCAGCTACGTTTAACTCTAAGTTTTTCAGTGCGTACCGGGCCACAACGGGATGAATGAGCGTATGGCGTTGGTGGCCGGGAGACCCCTCGCGGGGCAGTTCGGCCGCCGCTCCACAAGTTCTTTAACGCCACTACGGCGACTTGCGAGCGAATGAGGGCGAATGATGATGAAAGACGCACAACACTCAGTCATCTCGAGGCAGAGAAAATCCCTGACCCCGCCGGGTATCGAACCCGGGACCCCGCGCGAAGGGAAGCAAGATGATGCAAATATAGTTCTCAGATTTAGTCTTTCTAACATGAGGAATACAGAATTCAATATACAGATACTCCTGTTCCTCTCTTTTGTCCTCTCTTCCTTCCACACTTCTGTTACCTTCTGAACTAAACCCCTCCCGCCTTCTCCCCACACAAACCTCTCTGAATAGCAAACATTACTGTACAGGCCATAATAGTTCATTTCTCGATTATAGAGGCGTTAAATTGTACGGAATCGCACAATCGACCTAGCTGGTGAAGTCGACCGTTTTCGGGCACACGACGTCATACTACGTGATAATAACCACAGATATAAAAATGTACAAATGTGTGTGAAATCGTATGGGACTTAACTGCTAAGGTCATCAGTCACTACTTAACCTAAATTATCCTAAGGACAAACACACACACCCATGCCCGAGGGAGGACTCGAACCTCCGCCGGGACCACAGATATACTCTCTGTGTATTTCACGATGTATTTAAATTTTCGCTAGTTTCTGACCTAAATAGTTCTTTCTGCCCATCTAATCATAAACTCTTCTTCTCCCATCCCGGTCCATGACACAGCAACCTTTTCTAAAATTCCGATTCTGAAAACACAAGACAGAAAACTTCGAAAACATACAGACCCTATCAAATTTAGAACAATTTTAAAGGTCTCGATAGCGTATCAAACCTTTCCATAATCTGCTTCCTCCCATACCATAGAATTATTCACTGCAACTGCCTAGTCTCTCTTCCAGCAGACACTATTACTGCCGTTTCTGTCTTATTTCAGATGTCCGTTTCTTACGTTAAAATGTTGTTGGCAAGCTTCAGATTTTTTAACATAATAAAATAAAATCGTCGTTACATTCTTAGTTATTGTTTTTTATTTCCTCTTTTATGAACAATTTATTCCGATTTTCTATCAGTTCCTCTCCTTCTACTTCCTCACTGATTTATCAAACTATCCAACAGATATTCAGCATTCTTCTGTAGCACTACATCTCAGAAGCTTCCATCCCGTTCTTGTCTCAACTGCTTATCATCTACGTTTCACACCTTACAAAGCTACTTCACACAAATACCTTCAGAAAAAGCTGCTTAACTTTTAAATTTTTATTAGATTTAAACAAATTCTTCTTTTTCTATAATGCTTTTCTTGCTATTGTCAGTCTGTATTTTACAGCGTCTCAAATTAGGCCATCATCAGTTCTATTCCTGCCCAAATGGCAGAACTCATCTGCTACTTTTAATCTCGTTTTCTAATCTGATTCCCTGTTCTTCGCCTGATTAAATCAGATTACATTCCACTACCCTCGTTTTACTTTTTTTGGTATTCGTCCTATAACCCACTTTCAAGGCACTATGCAGTCCCTTCACCTGGTCTTGCAAGTCGTTTGCTGACCCTGACGGGAAATAGAGTCATCGGCGTACCTCCAAGTTTTAATTTCTCTTCCCGATCTTTAGTTCCTTCTCAAAATATTCCATTGGTTACTATTACTGCTTGGTCAAAGTACAGATCGAATAACACAGGGCCTACGTTACAGTTTTGTCGCACTCCCTTCTCAACCACTGCTTCCCTCTCACGTCCTTCGACTCTTATAACATCAGTCTGGTTTCTGCACAACTTGTGAATAAATCCGCTCTCTTTATCTTTGCTGTCTTAAAAATTTCAAAGGCAGCTTTGTCAAAAGCTTTCTCCCAGTCTACAAAAGCCGTAAACGTCAGTTCGCCTTTTTTTTAACACATCTTCTAAGATGCGTTGTAGGGTCAGTACTGCCTCACGTGTTCGTACATTTTCAAGGAACCCAAACTGATCTTCCTTGAGATCGGCTTTTATTTGGTTTCACATTCCTTTGTCTATAACCCGTGTTGGTATTTTACAATCATGACCTATTAAGGACGCGGTGGGATTCACAGCTGTGAACACCTGCTTTCTTTCGAACTGGAATTATTGCATTCTTGCTGAAGTCTGAGCGTACTACTCTTGTCTATATATTTCGTTTACTACATAGAATAGTTTTGTCTTGGCTGGCGCTCCCTTGGATCTCAATAATTCTGACGGAGTGTCATCTGCTCTTGAGATTTTGTTTCCAGTCTGGCCCTTCTGTGCTCTATCAAATGCTTATCACAGTACCACATCTCAGTCTGAACTTCATTTACTTCCTCATCCCTTTCTATCATATTGTAATTAGGATCAAATTTTCCTTGTATAGTATTCTATATAATCCTTCCCACTCTCAGTTTTCCCTTCTTTGCTCACTAAACTATATCTCAACGAAAATCTAAAACCGTACTGTATCATATAACATGCATAAAACACTGAAATCAGAGAAACGGAAGTAGAGTGCGTCCATTACAGCTGGACCATTAAATGAGACGGACCAATGGCGTATTTTGCAAATTCGCCGCTATAGAGAAACTCTCGCTCTTTGCGAAGAGGCTCATTTGTGAACAAACGTGACGCAAAAGTCTTGCTGCCATTTACATGTCAGGTCTGGAGAAAAATCGCGTACTCTGTTCTGGTAAGACGAAAATTTTTATGGTATAGTAACGTAATTGCAATTGTTGTTGTGGTCTTCAGTCCTGAGACTGGTTTGATGCAGCTCTCCATGCTACTCTATCCTGTGAAAGCTTCTTCATCTCCCAGTACCTACTGCAACCTACATCCTTCTGAATCTTTTTACCGTACTCATCTCTTGGTCTCCCTCTACGATTTTTACCCTCCACGCTGCCCTCCAATACTGAATTGGTGATCCCTTGATGCCTCAGAACATGTCCTACCAACTTATCCCTTCTTCTAGTTAAGTTGTGCCACAAACTTCTCTTCTCCCCAATCCTATTCAATACCTCTTCATTAGTTATATGATCTACCCATCTAATCTTCAGCATTCTTCTGTAGCACCACATTTCGAAAGTTTCTATTCTCCTCTCGTCCAAACTAGTTATCGTCCATGTTTCACTTCCATACATGGCTACGCTCCATACAAATACTTCCAGAATCGACTTTCTGACACTTAAATCAATACTCGATGTTAACAAATTTCTCTTCTTCTTGCCATTGCCAGTCTACATTTTATATCCTCTCTATTTCCACCATCATCAGTTATTTTGCTCCCCAAATAGCAAAACTCCTTTACTACTTTAAGTGTCTCATTTCCTAATCTACTTCCCTCACCATCACCCGACTTAATTCGACTACATTCCATTATCCTTGTTTTGCTTTTGTTGATGTTCATCTTATACCCTCCTTTCATGACACTGTCCATTCCGTTCTACTGTTCTTCCAAGTCCTTTGCTGTCTCTGACAGAATTACAATGTCATCGGCGAACCTCAAAGTTTTTATTTCTTCTCCATGGATTTTAATATCTTCTCCGAATTTTTCTTTTGTTTCCGTCACTGTTTGCTCAATATACAGATTGAATAACATCGGGGATAGGCTACAAACCTGTCTCACTCCCTTCCCAACCACTGCTTCCCTTTCGTGCCCCTCGACTCTTATAACTGCCATCTGGTTTCTGTACAAATTGTAAATAGCCCTTCGCTCCCTGTATTTTATCCTTGCCACCTTTAGAATTTGAAAGAGAGTATTCCAGTCAACATTGTCAAAAGCTTTCTCTAAGTCTACAAATCCTAGAAACGTATATTTGCCTTTCCTTAATCTTTTTTCTAAGATATGTCGTAGGGTCAGTATTGCCTCACGTGTTCCATTATTTCTACGGAATCCAAACCGATTTTCCCCGACGTCGGCTTCTACCAGTTTGTCCATTCGCGTGTACAGAATTCGTATTAGTATTTTGCAGCTGTGACTTATTAAACTGATAGTTCGGTAATTCTCACATCTGTCAACACCTGCTTTCTGGGGAGAGTTTGCATACCTTTGGCTTAATTGAATTACATCAATTTATGGGCAGAATTCTCCGTGTAATGGATAATTATTTGTAGAATTTAGAAAGGGCAATGGTGATATAATTTCGTGGTTGACTACTGATCAGTAAGGCTAAGTCTGTCAGAATCACTACCAACAAATTATTTGACCCTAATCTAAATTGATATCACATATATACTATTTTTTACGTATAAGAAAACCATTACATTGCTGATTACTTATTAATTTCACAGATGCCACAGAGTTATTCCGAAATTGTATTTTACGATTCATGTAAGTAGTCCATTTAATTTTAACACCCCAAACTTTACTGCCATGACCTGCGGATCCGTAGTGACTAAATATTATAAAACAACAGCAGATTCCAAAGTGGGCTTATTCATTTAACTAATTACAAAATTGTGTGAAGTATCAATGAGAGAATTTATGACACAATATCAAAATTCAATTAAATAACTGTTTTCGTAAGTAACATTCACTTATCTGATGCTAGAGAACAAAAGATCATGTTTTACACGTACAACAGTATACTAAATATGTCAGCTAAATTAATGTTAATAAAATACTAATCATAGTATTAAAGTCTCCATAACTTTGAAGAGATTATGGACTGAAAAACCTAATTCTAGTTTTTGAATCAACACAAAATTTAGAGATTTCACACACAATTTCACTGTGATTTTAAATTTCGTAAAAATTACACATTTTATTTTATTTTGGTAGGATGGTTGAAGGAATAGTCAACTCAAACAATGTTGGTAGCTTATTACTATAAATCATGATTAATTCCATGTCAAAAGGATAAATACGTTTATGTAGAAACTAATACAAATTAAAATAGTGGTATTCTTATGACAGATTAAATTCTGCTATAAAGTATATATTTTTTCTTCCTTTTTGTCACCTCACAGTCCTTAAACAGGTGGGGAGAAGTATATCTGTATATTGATTTTTAAGACATGCAGCAACCAGTTCTGTGTGATGTGACACTGAATAGGTTGTTAAAACTCCCATTCCCATATTTTCATGATTTCCAACCAAAGTTAGTTTGGCATCACTGGAAAAAAGGTGGCCCACTTATTTAGATTGTGATTGTGTATATGAAATGTGATTACACAATAAATGTTATTTATGGAGGTATGTTTTGACTTATTATTTGATACATGAGACTCATCACTATTAGCATAAGTGAAACCTGGGAACAACTCCTGCAATGGCTGCAGCTGGTGTAATTCATAATTGTTTGTTGACGTGATCCACAAATATGGATTCTTGGTTCAGAGTTTAACTGTTTGTTAATCTCAAGTTTGAAACATGCAAGACCTGAGGGTCTAGCCCAGGATTGCTTATGCTGTGGTTATTCCAAAAATAAATGCTCTTCAAGAAAGTCAGAAGAAATAATCAAATGATTGTGATTGTGTTGTTCTCCAGGAAAATGTACTGCTTGAAGGCACACAAAGCCATTCTACGTGGATGGCACATTTGCAGTTGATGTTAGCTGCAGCTACAGTTCATCACCAGTTCATCCAGAGGACAAACAGTGATGGCAACTTTGAACGAAGTCAACTGCGGCTACAGCTCACCACAAGTTCAAACCTTTGTGATTTAACAATATGAGTAATTTATTTAATTTTCTGTTTCTTTGGAAAGTGAAAATTTCATTCAGGAAAGTGTCACAATGGATAATATTGACATTAACACCTATCCAGCGAGTAACGGAGAGCAGGAAGAGGGTGATATCAGTTTAGGTGAACGAAGTTCTACTGTTCATGCAGCTCCTGCAAACCTTTCTTGTTTCTTAAATCGTATTATGGCATCTCTCAATTACTTAAAGGTTGATAATAAAGATTTGTCCAACACATTAACTGTGATGGGCACTTGTTTCTGCGAACAGATTGATGCTGTTGAAGACAAAATTGTTATTTCAGATACAATTTGAGGGTATAGCTTTGTGAGAAAGATGGCACTCTAGCAACTAAAGTGGAGAAGTTAGAGGACAGGATGGTTGAGGTAGAAACCTGTTTAAAAGCTGATATTGTTGCTATAAGGAACGAATGCTTTTATATACAGTCCAATGGGGAACAAAAATTCAAAGAAGTTCACGATCTTCTTATGTCAAAAGTCCAAAAATTTAAATCACAACTTTCACCAGTTGGGTCAGATACAGACACTCACTTAGTGCAAGTCAGTAGCGGTACTCATGGGCAGAGTACTCTGTAATAAAGAATGTTAGTAAATTGGAAAAAAACTAGGGACCGAAACTAACAAATGCATGACATATGTTGATGTTAGATCAAATGTTAGATGGCTCAAGGATTAGTCAACACAAATATCACTCCTACCATATTAATATGAAATATTATTATTTATTAATTCTAAACTATTCATACTCAGTTCTCACATCAAATATCCTAATCAATGCATAAGAGGAAAGGGAGCTTCTTGCTTGTTTACACTGAGTAAATCTCAGTCAAATAATTTAGAGGATGATGAGCAAGTAATTCAGTAATCGTGCCAAATTCTCCGTCTGACTAGCATTTGATCAAAGTCAGAGTAGTCTTTCTTGTCTATAAAATAAGATATTAAAGTCAAGTAGTTGGTTTTGAGGGGGCTGATAAGGAAATGAGCTCTGACGAAACCCAGGGCGGAAATTTGAGAGGGATTGCATGGAATAAAGATACGATCACAATTTAAAAATTACTGAACATTATCTTTCGGATAAAATATTCAAAACACAAAGGATATCAAATGGAGATCATAATCACAAGGAAATCTTGGTGCCTGACACTCGTTACACAATACAGCACTCATACCATACCTCAACATCTGGTAAGTATGTAGAATAGTTAAAACTAAGAAATCATGAAGCATATGTAGACGTTCAGTTTGGATTCTGCAGACATCTTGGAACACGTGAGGCAATACTGACACTACGACTTATCTTGGAAAATAGGTTAAGGAAAGGGAAACCAACGTTTCTAACATTTGTAGACTTAGAGAAAGCTTTTGGCAATGTTGAACACTCTCTTTCAAATTCTGAGGTAGCGGGGCTAAAATACAGGGACCGAAAGGCTATTTACAATTTGTACAGAAACCAGATGGCAGTTATAAGAGTCGAGGGGCATGAAAGGGAAGCAGTGGTTGGGAAGGGAGTGAGACAGGGTTGCAGCCTATCCCCGATGTTATTCAATCTGTATATTGAACAGTCAGTAAAGGAAACCAAAGAAAAATTCGGAGTAGGAATTAAAATCCACGGAGAAAAAATGAAAACTTTGAGGTTCGCCGATGACATTGTAATTCTTTAAGAGACAGCAAAGGACGTGGAAGAGCAGCTGAACGGAATCGACAGTGTCTTGAAAGGAGTATATAAGATGAACATCAACAAAAGCAAAACGAGGATAACGGAGTGTAGTCGAATTAAATCGGGTGATGCTGAGGGAATTAGATTACGAAATGAGACGCTTAAAGAAGTAAATGAGTTTTGTTATTTGGGGAGCAAAATACTGATGATGGTCGAAGTAAAGAGGATATAAAATGTAGACTGGAAATGGCAAGGAAAGCGTTTCTGAAGAGGAGAAATTTGTTAACATCGAGTATAGATTTAAGGGTCAGGAAGTCGTTTCTGAAAGTATGGAGTGTGGCCATGTAAGGAAGTGAAACGTGGACGATAAATAGTTTAGATTAGAAGAGAACAGAAGCTTTCGAAATGTGGTGCTACAGAAGAATGCTGAAGATTAGATGGGTAGATCACATAACTAATGAGGAAGTATTGAATAGAACTGGAGAGAAGAGACATTTGTGGCACAACTTGACTAGAAGAAGGGATCGGTTGGTAGAGCATTTTCTGAGGCATCAAGGGATCACCGATTTAGTGTTGAAGGGCAGCGTGGAGGGTAAAAATCGTAGAGGGAGACCAAGAGATGAATACACTAAACTTATTCAGAAGGATGTAGGTTGCAGTAGGTACTGGGAGATGAAGAAGCGTGCACAGGATAGAGTAGCATGGAGAGCTGCATCAAACGAGTCTCTGGACTGAAGACCACAGCAACAACAACAACAACATGTACACGTCCATCCATACTAATAGTGCACACAGAGAGAAGAATGGAATCTGTAAGGATATTTTCATAAATCATATTTACTGTATTTGGCCAGAGAGTGACTAGTTTTACCATGGAAATTCCAAAACTTCAGATATGCGATAAATGCAGAAACATTTCGAACAAAAGTAACTCAACATAACATGTAGAATTTAGATTGAACAATGAACCTGAACACACGAACAACCATAAAATTCGGCAACGAATAATGTTTCATTTCAATAAATGTGCGTATAAACCACTGAGTTCCCCAAAAATATTACCAGAAAAGAACACACTTACCGAAATTAGGAATTTAGTATTCAGAGCAAGCAAGAAATGATTATGTTGTTTCGAAATCTCACTATGGCTCTAGAAGACACCTGGTCTATCTCAGATAAGATACAGTTGAATGCTGTGGACTGGCGAAAGATATTCGTATTAAATGAAATCAATTCACATGGAAGATTATTACAAAGGCTATAGCAACAGAAGATGGAACCAGAGCTCAAAGCTCAGCACACCACATAAGAAACATGCGGATGCGATCACGCAATCTCATGTGCAACAAAATACACGAAATTCTCGAAATGAATTGAAATATAACGACAGACAACGAATTCTATAACGGACATGTAGAAAACACGCAATAGATCCACACATAAGAGAACCTAACAAACTCGATTTAGACATAGATTGGCTAAAACACTCTCTCACCGCTAAGTTGCGGAAGGACAAAGTACCAAGTTAAAAAAAATGAATATAATTCAAAGTGCTACCATTCCCTAACTGTAGTGAATGATACAGCATGATTTACAATGGCTATACCTGAAAGAAGCGCATAATACTCAGCCAACTAAACTAAGTCTTACACATTCCTAATTAACACTGCTAGAAATTAAGAACACCCTCTCTCACCGAAGACCCCGAGCACAGCGACCCGACGCTACAGGACCGGGGCCCTTGGGTAGCATCTGAAACAGTCAGAGAAAATATGTGCAATCTACCTGTTTCAACATATACAGTAGCTGCCTACTAGCGACCACTAACATCTTTCTGACCCAGGATAGCTCTACCCATATTCCACAAAAACGTTGGCTGAACTGCCACTAACATCCACGTTACCAAGCCCATAAACCAAAGCATTTTGAAATGTCACGCAGAGACACTGACGTGCACTTCCCAGCAGAAGAGAGAAGTAGTACGAAAATGAACATAGAAATATAGCTTGGGTACAGAGAAAACATGGTTGTAGGGGTACATACACATTAACAGATATCTTGTAACCTCCCAACAGTAAAAATAGGTACATGTATATAACATTCACGTTCAGTGTAAGCTCCCAACAGTTTACTATTCGATAACCTCGCAATAATAGCGTGACCAACAGTAAAAAATATTTATGTATGGCATTCACATTCAGCGTAACCTCCCAATAACAAATTCCGTAACCTACCAATAATACAATGTGACTAACCTCTCAATAAAATTGTAACTCACTTATAACCTTTCAATAATTGACTGTGAATTTAAACTGGTAAATTTTGGACGTCAAGAGCGCTGCGTCATGGCCCTGAAAGATCATTCTGAATAAATTGAAAATTCTTATGTCAATAAGGTGGCCGGATAACGCGTATATATCTGCTCCTATAAGAAATTTTTCTGGCTCAGCCCTGTGCAATGCTGGTCGATAGATTTGTCATGTATAAAAAGAAACAACTGAGTTTTCTTTACAATAATCGGGATGACCATGGATTGGAGAAATTAGTAACTTCTTTAAATTGAGATGAATCATTGTCAAAAGTTAATTTTTATAAGAAAGATTATTATTAAGAGATTTTTAAAAACCTTTACATGGGACTTGATATAACAATAGTACATTAGCGCGAGGCTGCTTTTACCATATACTACAACGCTCAGGCACCGCCATTGCTCCCCACGACCGGCCAAGCCAACTCAATACACACTGAGAGGCACCCACATGCCTTGCTCATACTGTGGCATCAAGCAGTCAGGCCTGCAAGATGAGTGGTCTGCCAAGCGAGTGGATTCATTCTTAATTTATCGAGTAACATGAACTCTCGAACTCACAATTAAGTCACTAATCAACCTCCTGTATGAATAATACGCAACGGAAACGCACATCTGACTATCAGTAATTTACAGAACTCTGACTGTTCACTACGCACAGGCAATACCACATTTCATTTTTTTTCTTTTATTTAATGGCTTTTATCAACACGTGGCCACCGCACTGAATATGAATGGCGCACACATTATAAATTCGGGACATCATGACAACATACAATTCGAAGTAAATAGTTTAGCAATAAGTGCTTGAATCCACCAGTAGCTCTCATATCTTACTCTACTGCTCATTTCTCTGTTGTTACACATTTAGACGACAAGAACTTGCATTTCGACTAGCCTTCGTTACACTTTAATGTGAAATATCACCACTGTGATAATGAAAATAAGTGGCTTCAGTCAACACACCAACAAGATCATTACTGTCCACGACATCAAAATGCATCAATTAATTCCGATATTTGTTGTGCAATGCAAACTCTTGTCCCCTGTGACAACCTTACTGACCAATGCAACAAGAGCCGCTACGTTACTATTACGCCACTGGCTAATAATTAAAGCATCATTGTACCAAATATTCTAATAAACATGTTACGTGAACTGGTAACCCAGAACAAACACAAAAAAACAAAACACTAACTATTCTAAACACAAATGTTAATGAAATACAATTACACTTGCTGTCCCTTCAGGAATGAAACATATAAAAAAAACATTTACACAATTACAAATACATTATTCCCTATCACACGGAAACATTTCATTCTGTGATTTTCTTGGGGTCAAAAAGTTGCTGATAGTTTTCCTAGAAACACTGTCTCGGTGTCAAAGCTCTCCCATGGTTACCCGGACGAAAGTCTTTAAGTCACTCAAATCGGCATTTTGAACACGCACTGAACAGTAAACTGTATCTCACATTAAACACAAATGTCATAGTCACTCTCAGAGTACCATCCACACGAATCTGGTCGTCCAAAAATGGCCCTACAACTACTATTACCCACGGTTCTATCCTTTCAGTTCATGGTGTAATTAAATGTCGTAAGTTCCAACAAACAGCACTTATTCCCGCGCTAATTAAAGAAATGTCTCCTACTACAAATGCAAATGTCAATGTCCCACTTCAATTTCTGGCGTTCATACCATAATTAGTCACCAAACGACAACTGTCCTCTTTAAATATACCAAGCATCCCACATGCAATTCACAAAGCACACTTAACAAGTCACTGCCAAAAGTTTATGGATCCCACCGTTCAGTGGTCAAGACAAAACAAAACGATCGTCCTGTCTGCTAAAGACAAAATCTTTTCCACCACTCACAACATGGAAACACCAGTCCTTCACTTTCCAACTTATGGAGACATACGAGCAGTCGTCTTGTTTCACGGCTCCACAGTCCAGTACTAGTTAATAGTTGCTGGTAAAAAATGCCCGCCGGACTCTGCCCCGCGTCTTTCATTCTGCCGTGGCGGCGCCGCGCGAGCCGTTGAACAGAAGAAACCACCCGCTGTTGCCTCCGCGGGATACTTTCCCCAGTCATAAGGGTGGCGGAACTTATGAATGGCCAGTGGTACGTGCGTGTCGCTCCAGGCCGCTGACCTGCTGTAGCGGGTGCATGGAGTGTACCCCGACCGGCAGTGGAGTGGGGAGTGCACCGGCTCTGTTGCCGACGTCTGCTTGGCTTATGTGGTACGGGCGCATTCGGTGTAGCCCCTCAGCGCTACGACACCCAATCAGTCAGACCCTTCCGTGCATCTCGCAACATTACAGACAAAAGGATATTCTTACAGTATTTAAATACTCATTGATTACATGTATGATCTATTAGATACATTCGTAATAAAAGAATTTTTGTTCAAAAAAACGTAAAATCATACATCCTAATTTTCTACACATATAACATCAACATTTATCCCTTTTCTATATACAGCCCACACTTGTGCTATTGATTGTACCTGTCGTCCCTCATAAAAAATATGAAAGTGTTAAAGAGAAAGGAATAAGACACAATCTATACAGCTCATAATTACAATATCAAATAGTAGACTATTCTAACATCCTATCACAGTGAAAATATTAGAAACTGTTGATTCTAAAACTACAATATACAGTGAACCTTTGTGCTTATGACAGACTGAAATTAATACCCCTTGAAAGTGTTCTAACAAAAAAATAAGAAATAATCTACACAGCTCACAATTACCTACCACATGTTAAATAGTAAACTACTTTAACATCCTAACACCATAAACATTTTAGAAACTGATGACTCTAAATCTGCAACGTACAATGCACCTTTGTGCTTGTGACAGACTGAAATTAGTATCTTTTTATATATTTTACCTTTTTATTATATATAACAAGATTTCTAGGACATATATGAACCATCCACATGATGTCAGATCCTGGCCTGTCATCGAGGTTCATCCAAATCAAACAATACACAATAATGTTTTAGTTACGGATCGGTAGCATCCCCTTTACAGGAGTGTGCGCATTGATCACACTACTCTACGACTCTCACTCACCAGTCATCACATTTTCCTTCTCATTCAATCCATTAATACACTAACAGAATAGGTCTAGAAGTCAGCTAACCTTAACACCACCACACTCACGACAACATACCATACCTTTGCTCCCTTATACTCAACCACATAACACATGAAGCTGTTTCGGAGATAGCATTCCAGTCTCCGAATTCGTCCTTTCACTCTGGCACCTCTCTCCATCGGCTTACCTCTGCATTCACTTTACCGATTATTCATCCTGCTAAATATCAACTTAGAATTGCGACATTTCATCTAAGAACAAAAAATACACAAATTATTCATCCTGCAAAATAACTGTACACATTCTTGGTACCGTTTTGATTAGTTATACTGGTACCAGGCTTCAACAACAACAACAACAAAAATTATTTTTTTTCACATAGCAACTGTTATGGTAAGAATTAGATTTACACTTATATTACATCTTACGTCAGTATTCCACAACGTTCACCATCTGGATCTCATACTCCCTTTACGTCCTTTCACGTTGTGCAGTTGTCCTCATCTCTTCATTCGTATTTCGGCTCTCCGTCCGTCGATTACTGGTCTTCCTTCGCCATTGGCATCAATCTCTATAGCAGCATACACGGGCCTCTCTGTAACATACATCTAAGACATTTCCACATTATTAATTCTACTCACCTTTATTTACCACTGTTTCATCACGTCGAATCTCTCTTTAGTAATCACACTGCTTCACCTTTATCCACTACTATTTATCACGTCGCTTCTCTATCTACCATCTTTATCCACTCATTAATCATCACGTCGTTTCTGCTTGATCCTTATTCATATGACAAAAAATACGTACATATACCACTCTGTCGACTCCTGTTCATGACTCATTCGACCAGTCTATTCCGTCATACTTCCTGACATCCCACCTGAAAATTGTTATGTTCGATTTGACCCTGCACAACCTTACACACCACAAATAAATACACTGACTATCTACCATAAATTGCCTACTTTCGATCTATCCTTAACTTTTCCATAATTTGATGTTAGAAATGTGATGAAGCCCACGAGATTGTTTTACCTTGCTCGTCTCAATCAGTACAGCATTTTCATGGGCAATCCGCCTCACTCTGAATGGTTCACTATACACAGTAAAGAATTTGCTAGTTAGGAATCTAAGCTTACATGAAAATTAAATGTGTGCAGAGAATATACAAGCTGGAAGATATGGGACAGCGCAAGTGTTAGAAACTTTGGTGCTAGTGGCCTCTTTCCCTAACACTAGATTCTGAACAACCATACGCAACACCTCAAAACTGTCACTATGACCATGACATACTACCGATCAGATGGCATCTAATTTAAAAACTTTGAATAAACTGGACTCATTGGCATTGTTACATAACAGTTTAGCAACTGGTTTCTTTGCGGAAACAGTCCTTTTACTTTAGTGTTCGAAATACAAATTTGCAAATTTTGCTCTGAGAGACCAGCTTAACAGATGCCATTACTGGTGTTTTATTCTCTGATCAGAACTATGGTATTTGCATTCCTACACATCAGTAGAGTATGTCTGCTATATAGGCAATTTTCAGTGCCAGCGGCATGTGTTTTGAGGCAAGATGCTAATGGCTGATATGTTGGATTAGTTTCTCCTATCCATCAATCTATTACGACAAGAAAGAAATGCCAGGATTCCATGCTCTCCTGTCATTCTGATAGTTTCTGCCGTTCCTATCCTCGACACTATCTGACCTATGAGTCGTGTCTCCGTTCACGATATTGCTCTCATTACCCAATCCTTGTAACAAGTGCTGAAATGACCCAGAATCGTCTGCGCCTCTGCCTGCTATCGCTATATCTCTGCGCAATTTCACTGGCAACTTCGCTATACAGATCCTAATGAGCTCCCCAGGTTGGTATGGCACATCCAAATACCTATTTCGTCTCAGCATTTCCTGATAGCACGCCACGGGATCTCTTATACTACCTTCGTTACAATTTGGCATCATCAATATGCTTTGCTTAACCTGGTCCTGCCTACTTTTCGGCCAGAAGTCATTTAAAAACTTGTCACAAAATATCTTGTAGCTACTACAGTCTTTAATAACTTCCTGCATTTTTGCTCTAGCCTCGTCCCTCAAATGGTTACACACAAACTTCATTTTGAGGAGCGGTCCCCACGATGCAGGTAATGAATCTTGAAATTGAGACAGCCACAGACATGGATGTTGGTAGTTACCAGGATCTGGAAAACAAGTGAACTTTTGTACCGACACGAAGTGCCTCCTACATTCTTCTTCCGCATTTATGTTTTCCGACCTTGGGCTATACCCAGTTGGGTTTGCCACCTGTTTTATCCGACACAACCGTTCTTCTAACTCTCTGAGTTCGTCTTCCTCTTTCTGCCTATTTTCCTTTTTTGAATTTATCTCACTCTCCCTCTGCAATCTACCTGTTGGTGTGTCACCTCCGCTACTGCATGCTAATTGCAACTGTGCTAGTTCTTCCCTATGTTTCCTATTTATTTCTAATTGCGCCTCTTTAAACTGTAATAGTGATTGTATCTCTTCCAGCTCAGCATAAACCTCTCGCTGCGTACTGTCAGAGCCTGTCTTGCCTCTTCTACTGACCTTTTCTACATCTGCACTAATTGTATTCATTCTGACCACTACCTCCGCAACTTCATCCCTGTATTTATTTAGCGCCACTTCCTGCCGGGTGACCTGAGCTTCCACGCTGTCTAATGCCCCTTGTTTATCTGCAAGTAAGTCCTCCACTATCTCTTTGATTCGCTCATCCGGCAACACGTCCCTACGTTCTGTAATATCGCTCTCTATTGCACTTATTCATCCCTCCAAATTATTGGCTTTTTCTTTTACGGCGTCACATACTTGCTTCAACACACCCAGATTCTTCTCCCCCTCGTCTAACCGATTATTAACTGCAGACAGACACTCATTGATAAGTGAGAGTAGCTTCCGCATTGCCTCTTTATTTCCCTTATCCATTGCCTCCAATCTTTCCTTATTATCTTTATCCACCGCTTCCAATCTTTCCCTATTATCCCTATCCATCGCTTCCAATCTTTCCTTATTCTCCCTATCTCTCTCCTTATTATCTCTATCCATCCTCTGTAAAAACTGCAGTAGCACATTGTCATTTCCTACTCTCGGTGCGCTCACCTCGTTCGCCTGAGAAACCGTAGCTTCGCTAAGGGTGGCTGCACTTTCACTGCATACCTGACCTAGTCCCGGCTCGCCCGCGTCTCCGGGAAAAGCCCCCGATTGTGAACAAAGCCCGCCGCTCAAAGGATCACCTAGCAGCGGTCCACTGAACAATTCAGCCCCTTCCGAGTGTTTGCCGTTCCCGCTCATTAGCCCATGGTCGACACCTACTTCCTGCTGCACTGCTACATTCACCCCAGAATCGGTATTCTCCATGGTGACTACACTTTTCGACTGCGACCTAGTTACTATGGACATCACGCAAAAAAAAAATTATGCAACGATCTTCCAGCCTTGGACGATATAGCAATCCAGAAAGAAATTGCAAACAAAAAAATTTTACTTCTAAGCGCTATCACAATATATTCCATCAAAATAAAAAAAATCTTAACAAACCCTAACAGCAAAATATCCTGGCAGGGTCGAAATTATGAGAGGCACCCACATGCCTTGCTCATACTGTGGCATCAAGCAGTCAGGCCTGCAAGATGAGTGGTCTGCCAAGCGAGTGGATTCATTCTTAATTTATCGAGTAACATGAACTCTCGAACTCACAATTAAGTCACTAATCAACCTCCTATATGAATAATATGCAACGGAAACGCACATCTGACTATCAGTAATTTACAGAACTCTGACTGTTCACTACGCACTGGCAATACCACATTTTCTTTTTTTTTTCTTTTATTTAACGGCTTTTATCAACACGTGGCCACCGCACTGAATATGAATGGCGCACACATTATAAATTCGGGACATCATGACAACATACAATTCGAAGGAAAAGTCCACCAATCTTTTTCTTTTCACTATCTTATTTATTCCGATAAATTCTATAACCTAAACACACAAATTCTATAACCTACAACAATAACACATGAGAAATTCCGCCCAGTGGGCATGACTTTACATTGGTGAATCTCTATATTATGGTCTCGTAATTATTTAACGCTACAGTGCACTTTCTGGATAGGATGGTGGATCTTTTATTATACCTCACACTTCGACTCTAACAATCATCATCACGAAACTTTCCTCCACACCGAGCGGTAACGAAGGAACAGGCATTACCCACTAATCTTTTTAAACTACCTTGCTACTCTCCTATGCAAACCACACATACCCAAATTACATGACATACACCACACTACGACATGGAATACAAAACACTAAATAGTCACAACACTATCACTTTCAGCTTTCCCACTTCAATTAGTATTTATCGCAGTTTCACATGACACTGCCCCACTTTGTAATTCTACTTTCCTACTATGAACTCTGGAGATATTTGCACGCCTTCCTGTGCAATGCAAGCCAAGTGGCGTTCCTGAATAGACGGCCGACTCACCTGGCTTCTCTCTCAGAGTTTGAATCTAGCGTCACACGGAATAATATCACCCAAAGTAATATTAAGAACATATTCATCACACACACGAGTCCTCAACTGATACCATGGACGAGTACTTCTCTTTATCCTTTGTCTCATACACAGATTGAGACTCACACAGTACTCACCACGTGGAAGTACTCGTCTCTAATTTCAAGTCCTGCACACGCCATTTCTTAAATATTTCAACTTATGGTACACACGCTACTTCTTAAATATTTCAACTTATTGTACACACGCTAGTAATTCAGCTTAACATAAGCACACGGAAGTATTTCAACTTATTGCTACACGTGGTTTCATTGTGACCGTTGGTCACTTCCGAAGATTACTACAATCCCATTAATTTTACCTGCCTGACATTTAATTCTCCCCACAAAAGTTCCTGAAATAGAGAAATTATTATTTCAAACTACTCTTAAATATTCCACATGCATACCATGTCTCCACTCTTTTGTCTTTACGGAGCACAACTAATACAGGTCTTAACAGCACAAGATCCAGTGGCAGAGTGCTGAAACATGGCCGTTCTCCAGGTCCTCTCGCACCTCTGCTGAAGTGGGGGAGCACCTTGCTACCGTATTGGTCAGCCACATTTCAGGCACTCAGAGCTCAGGTAAATTTCATCTCTTTGGTCCCACCAAAGGTGGCCAAAGGATCGTCTCAAAGATGATCATATATTCACATTCACTATCTGCGGTTAGCAGACGACCATACATTCATTCATTTCACAGATCTCACCAAACTGGATGTAGGGATTTATTTTGTGGGAGTGCACATGTGACCAATTAAATAAATAAATTGTCATTCTTTCCCACACTGGTATCCGGCTTCGCTGTATTAATTGAAATTGAGTTAGTTTTACAAAAAAATGTGTTGTTCTGACAAAAATAATGAAGTATGTTGTACCTATTTTCAATGTCGGGCGGTACTGTACCCTTTCAACACGACTGTTCGCTACTACTACTACTACTGCCACTGCCACACAGTTCCTACTGCTGACAACACTGCTCTCTGGTCTGAGATTCTCTTATAGCTTACGTATCGCAGGCAGCGCGTGAGCAATCCATCGAAATTACATCTGCTCGAGTGCGCTAGCAACAAATTCCTTATTCATGCACCTCTTACAATGTAAGTGCGTGAAACACATAAAATAAATCGAAAAATCACAAAATAAGAATATTTAAATACCAATTTGACCACCAAATAAAGCACTCTACTGTTCATCTTGCTGCCCAGTTCCAATAACAGTAACAATGGTACGTTCTTAAAGTGGAAAATGCACCAATGTTAGTTTCTCGCCCCTTTCGCAAACTCTATCGATATATTCCACTACCTCCTCTTGGGGGGCCCATTGCCCAACGTCAGTTTCCTCCAACTGGCCATGTCTGCACCTTCATTCGGTGGTACGACCTTCCTGCTGCAGGCCACTACATGTAGCTGTTTCCCCTTTTCACCAGGTTTGCATGAGTGGTGAGTCATTATACCTTTACTTCATCGTAAGTTCATTTCTCCATTTTTTTAGGTTCCTTACGCTATGTCCGTTTTTAGGTCTATCAATGTGATTTACAGTGTTTAGTTACTCAGCTTCCTCCTTAACTGGTAATGCTAAAAGCAAGCGCCATCCAAACTTCGGCAGACCGCACTAATTCAATGGCCTAATGTTAAATAAGCTATGGAAGTATTTCACTCCCTCTTTTGCTGGTTTGGGCACCCCACATTTTTGGCATTATTAATGTCCTCCTATTTCACATTGTAGGTTTCTGTAGAATTTTTCAACCCAAGATGCGACGGTGGTGTAAAACGTAGGAATAAAGGATCAAAGGCAAATAATGCCGATCCATAAGTTTTTCAGAAAATTTAAATAAAAATTTTTAAAGAGAAAATTTTTAACAGGTTAGAAATATTTAGTTTGTGCACTAACATTCACCAAAATTTGGCTGTGGCCTTCTTGAGCAGTGTTAAGTTTAACTTCAACATTAGAGATCCTCTAATGAAACTCTGTATAAAATTGGTCCCGCACTTGAGTACCCATTAAATTTAATTTTCCTGTTCTAAATTATGTACTTGCCCTGTAAGGTAGAAACAGTATCCTCTAGTTTCTCAGTTAGCCCCTTTGCACTTTCTTCTATTCCCTGGTAAATCTCGACTCAATTCTTTATTACTTATTCCATTTTTCATCATTTCTCTTCACACTAACCTCCAGTTTCTCACTCTTTTCTTTTGATTAGTTATATATTCCTTAAATTCTCATAATAATTCCAGTAATAAACCACACACGTCATGATCATACATGTCCCCTAATGATACAGGATGATAATGGGATTCATTCTGATCTCGACGAGGAGCAGAAAATGAAGCACCTGCTGAACCACTGTAACCACTAGCAGACTAATGTGTCTAATCCAAACCTGAAATAGCTGTACTTTCACCCTTGTCAATGCTACTGATTTCCTGACTTTCATTATTAATATCACAGGCTTCCACACTTTAGCCTGACTACCAGATATGATAATTTAATCATTGTTAAGTTCTGGGTGGTTACAACCGAACTTTTGCTACTTCAGTGGACCCCCATGATATACGAGTAGTCGCAGGTCAATAAAACTTTGTGTAAACATTTCTACGGTCATCCGGAAGAGAAATAACGAATAAAACCATTGAAAGGAACACATTTTAATTTCCACATGAGAGGGTAACATATGTCAGTTGCGTGTCATGTTTACGTTTCAGGTTACAAACGCTGCTCAGTGAAACGACAATCTGCATCCACGACAGCCTGGAAGTTTATACGGATAGCATTTCACGATTGTTCGCTGCAGTTTTCCAACGGTGGACCACGGATGTTCAGCTGTCGTGACACACCTCTTGCACTCCTTGAAGATCGCACATTGCGTGCAGCATTCTCGGTCATGGGAACAGTAACTTCTTTAACAATGTTTGCTCTCCCATGAGCAATGCCCAAATCGTGACTTAATTCAAACTTCCGAATCATGTTTTTCAACCTCCGTGCGGAAAGAGGACCTCGCCGTACTCCTTTAATGTGCCGATACTCGCCAAGGGCAACAGCAGCAATGCTGTTGTTTTGGTAAAACAACTTAATGGTTAAAACGCTGCTCACCTTCTACAGATCCACGTTGACTGTCTGTAACGCACAGTGATGCTTGTGTTTTCAACCCTATGTCGCCGTACCAGTGTCGGCGCCTAACGGCAAGTCGTAACACTAACACTACTAGGCAAATCCTGCAGCGCACAGTCTAAAAACCACGCCTATATAGGAGGATACCTGTGCGGTAAATAGTTTTCCGTCTACACTGGGCAAAATAGCAGAAGTTCAGTTATAACCACCATTTACGTTAAAACTTCCATGAGTAACAAGTCCAAACTCTGTGTCGCAAAATTTCGTTTTTCCAATCAAATTATACTCCAGATTACTTGGTAACACTATCAATCTCTGAATTAGACCAATCGAATGGTAGATACCTCCGTTTGCGAATATCTCTTTCATGAAACTAAATGAAATACGTAGCAATTTTTAATTCGCCTCCAACCATCAACATATAAGTCTAATGCGCCAGCAAAATACGTGAAAATACATGTTCCATGTTACCCAGTACAAATGAAAGCAATAAAATTAATAATTACATGGGTAAATCAGAAAGTCTTTGCCCCTACTTTTTAGCCAAATTACTGCTGTAAATGCGAAGTCAACCTATCCATTCCCAGCGTTGGACCTTTCTGGGCTTGTGCCGGCCTCACCTAACGGTAGCTCCACCGCACGGCGTTGATGTCAGTTGTTAAAGATGGCAGTCGTGCTTCACACGTCCACGGCATTAGAGCAACAAAGTGTGATTCGTTTCCTATGGAGTAAGGGACAAACGTCCATCGAGATCTACAGGGGAATGCAGCCCACATATGGGGAAAACTGTCTCGCTTTGAGAACTGTGCGGTAGTGGCGTTGTAAGTTCGACAAAGGACGTGAAGTCTTGCATGACAATGAGTGATCAAGGGGGGGGGGGGGGGTGCGTTCGTCGCTGACTGACGGCATTTCCCGCGCGGATGCAATAGTGAAGCAGATCGACGTGTGCAGATCACAGTAATTTTCCGGGATCTTGGCATATCATACGCGAGTGCTTACGACATCGGTCACGGGTCCTTAGGGTACCGGAAGGTTTCATGTCAGTGGGCGCCTAAGCAGTAGGATGACATTATGAAAGGCAAGCGAATGATTTCTTCACTGAATCATCTGGAGTGGTACACCAAATATGGTGAAGATTTCCTGACTTGCGTTGTTACTGGCGATAAAACGTGGATACTGCATTTCAGGCTGAAATCCAAGGAGCAGAGCATGGTGTGTAAACATGCGTGTTAGCCTGTGACAAAGAAAATCCGTCAGCTAAATGAGCAGATTTGTTGGAATATAATGATAGTCACCGACTATCAAGGAGTATGAAAACGTGATTCACAAACAGAGGTTTTCAGAATACCTAAATCTGCTGATATTGCACGAGCCTTTGGACCAGAGAAATATCTCAACGCGTCAAAGGTGCCGACCTTGAACAGAAAACATATCGAAAATGCGCTGGGTGCTACTGCCGAAGAAGATAGCTGTCGATACGTAATCTAGTTGTGTCGCCGACTGTGATAAAATAAATCATTACCAGTGGCAACGTACGTCTTAAAGCAATGTACTCTGAACAAATCATCTTCTGATACGTGAACATCTTGATCCATCTGTGGTACTTATGCTGTTCCTGTACTATCCCTCATTGCGAATATGAATTTACAATCTTAGAAACAGTTGGTATTAACAGTAAGTGACATATTTTGTATCTTTAAGAACGAACATAAACATGCTAGTACAATGGTAAGTGAAATATTTTTGAAAGACTCCGCTACTGTCTCTAAGAATCATGGATCCCAGTGGATGGTAAAGATTTACCACCGAAGAAAATGTTTCAAAAAAGCTCACTTTGAAGTTCTTGCATGTCACTGACAGAAATTAGTTTCCTTAAGAAGTGTATCTACCTCAGACGTCATGATTACAAAATTTCTGGAAGTAGATCACATCGCGCAACTGTGTTTACTTTTCGAGTCAGAGTTGCCAAATGAGCTAACTAACGAAAGAAGCACACTCTAGTACTTGAAGCTGTGCTTTCAAAAACCTTCAGTATGCCGGCTTCACACTACCAAAGTAATATCAATTTTTCTGAGTCACTAAAATCTGTGCCTGTGGAGTACTGTCCTCAAAGTTGACGTCGTTGTAGTCGTTGCTCTGAGTTAATACGCTAGTAAAATTTAAAGGCATTTGTTACAATATGTTATTAAAGTTACTCAGTTTATTAGTGTAATACATTGTACTTCGCAGAAAGAAACCTTCGCTTTGTTGTGAGGTGTACACATTAAGAGGCATCTGCGTGAATAAACCCGCAACTCTGACACTTGCGGGCAACTGTCTTACCAGCTCAAGAGTCCGAACACTCCTCAAGGCCCGACTGAATCCTTCTATGCCACAGTAACTTTGTCGTACATTTGAAAATTCTAATGAGGCTCTACCGGATAATCTACTTCAGGGGAGTTGGAATGCCGGAAAATGGAAAAAATTCACATTTTCAGTTTTTAACCTTATAACTTAATTTGAAATTTTCTGCTTAAAATGGTGCAAAATTTGTTAAGAAATTCCAATTGGAAGTATTTTTATTTAATTTTTCAAAATTACATGTGCGCCCAGCAAAGTTACCCATCTTGTGATTTGTACACATTTAAATCTTCGCATTTCCGAAAACATTACATATAGAAGGCTGTGGATTTCACTCTTCAGTTGTAGAATCTTTGATCCTTCCATAGGTACCATTGTTTTTACGACTAGCTGTGTTTATTGTTCAGTTTTTGATCTGTGAGTGTTTGTTTTGAGCCTCGAGTTTAGTTTGTCGCTCATTTGGAGTTTGTTATCTGTCTTGTTTTGACTTTCAGTGGTGAGTGCGTAGTTTCTACGATGCCTAGGAGTGCATCATTATTTAAAAAGCGAAAGTTTCGCGGTAATAGATTTACAAATAACGTTTGTTCAAGTGATTCTGCTTCAGCACCTGTTGATGCTGGTGAAAGTTCTGACGTTTGTACAGCTGAGATGTGTGAAGGAGACACGCCCACCAGTGCATCAAAAAAGAAGTTATCAAACTGTGCAAGTGAAATTACAGATGAAGCTTCTAATGAACAATATGTTTTAGTCGACTTTCCTGTTTTTACTGAGTTTATGAAGAAATGTTTGTGTTGTAATCTTTGTGGAGGTTCTTTTGATATGAACATAACAAACTCTATAGGACTTTCCTGCAAAATTGCTATAGTTTGTGCCAGTTGTGAAAATGAGACCTGTTTTTGGAGCTCTAAAACATGCAGTAGCAATTTGTTTGAGAGTAATATCAGGCTAATGTATGCAATGAGAGCAATTGGTAAAGGACATACTGCTGCTCAAACATTTTGTGCCATAATGAATCTTCCACCTCCACCTGCTAAAATTGACAATTACACTGAAGTGATAGGAGATGCTGTTCAGTCTGTAGCAGATTTATCAATGAAAGCTGCTGCCAGTGAAGCAAAATATATAAATGAAGGAAACCCAGATATCCCTGTTGCTTTTGATGGAACCTGGCAGAAAAGGGGTCACACATCCAAAAATGCTGTTGCTACTGTTACTAGTGTGGACAGCGGTAAAGTTTTGGACTATGAAGTGCTCACTAAACATTGTTACCATTGTGCATCTGGTAAGAAAGAAGCAGCTCACATATGTAGCAAGAATTATGAAGGTACGAGTGGAGGCATGGAGGCTGCCGCTGCTGTGAAAATGTTTAGCAGATCAGAAAAAGAACGGGGAGTATTTTACACAAAATTCCTTGGAGATGGGGACTCCAAGGCATACAAAAGTGTTACAGAATCCATGCCATATGTCAATAAGACAATAACTAAACTAGAATGTGTCGGTCATGTTCAGAAACGAATGGGCACTCGTCTAAGGAAACTGAAACAGAATCTGAAGGACAAAATTTTGTCAGATGGTAAAACCATTAGAGGTCGCCTGTCAGATAAAATTATAAATGAATTACAACAATACTATGGTATGGCAATAAGAAATAATGCAAATAATTTGCAGGAAATGAGACAAGCTGTATGGGCCACATATTTACATCGATCATCAACTGATGATAATCCTCAACATTTTGCTTGTCCAGATGGTCCTCAGTCATGGTGCAATTATAGAAAATCTCAAGCTACTGGGGATCCTTATCACCATAAAAATTATATTCCATTGGCTGTTATGGAAGTAATTAAACCAATATATAGAGACTTGGGGCATCCTGATCTTCTGCGAAAATGTCTTCATGGTTGTACCCAGAATCAAAACGAGTCGTTCAACAACCTCATTTGGACTCGTGTACCTAAGAATGTATTTGTTGGGATAAAAACATTGAAATGGGGAGTCAGTGATGCTGTTATTTCATTCAATGATGGTCATATGGGTAGGCTAAAGGTCATGGCAAGGCTCGGCATTGCTCCTGGTATCAACACCATCAGAGGTCTTCAGCTTCTGGACAGCGTGCGAGTAAGGAAGGCTCAGTATGCAGCTGAATTTAATACAAAAAAAGCAAGGGCAGCAAGGAGAAGAAAGCTTCTAGGTGAAGAAGAAGAACTAGAAGATGACCCTGATTACTCTGCTGGACACTTTTGATAATAGAATAAAAGGTATTTGTGAATTTTCATAATAAATTACTTTAATCGCATTTTCTGGCATTTGACATTTTTAGTGTTACATGTACCTTTATCTCATAAACCACTCAACCAACAACATTCAAATTTTCAGAAATGCTGCAAAACAGTTCAAAGAGGCCACTGAACTAGAATCATGACAAGAACTGGCTTATTCTCTGAACTAGGGAAGTTTATGTTATACTTTTTCCAATAAAAAATGGCTTAATGGTAAAAAATTCATAAATACTATACCAACAAAAAGAAAACATTGGTTCTAGTTCAGTGGGCTCACAATATATGCTGAAAACCTCTGCCAGAATTTCAAAGTTCTGAAGATAATAGTTCCAAAGAAAAAGGTACACAAAGTTAGCAAATTTAACATTGGCGAGATAGGGCATTCCAACTCCCCTTCAATAGTAATTCTGAAGATAACAATAAGCTGGAGAATTGTGTGAGAGCCACCTAAGGTTTTTCTAAAACCCACAAAGTCACAGGTCTGGATTCGACCTACGATCTGCCCTACATTTTACGAGTACCTCGTATCTTTGTGCGAAGTTTGACAGATGAATGCGGAGTAAGACAATCTAGCTCATTAGAAGACGAGCACAAGCTCAGATACAAATGTAAATCTCGAAAGTTTTTTCTTCGCGATTGATTAACGATCTACTTGTTGGTTCCATTTTGTGTCACCCGGATAACACGAAGAAGCACACGATTAAAGAGACCCCTAGTTTTAAACGAATTATTTGGTTTCAGTTATTCGTCTTTGATCACGAGGAATGCTGATAATTTTTCATGGAGACCCGTTTATTACTACTATATTACAACATAAAATGTTCGTTGAAGCCACTCAAAATTTTTGTTTCTCCGTAAGACAAAGAAAAATTAAGACGTGTATCACAAACTTTGTCACAAAAAAGTTAAACAATAAACGGATCAAGCGCTTACAAGGACCTAAAAATGAGAAATGTTCAAAAGTAAATCACCCTAAAAGTGCCTGCAGAGGAATGATTATAGCGAAGAACTTTGCGCATTTTCAGACGACGTCATCTTACAAGTGCACAGACGTCCTAAAGAGACACAGTATCTCATGTAGCACGTCGGTAAGTAACTACAACTCTAGAAGTATAGGTAAACAGGGTATGGCTCAGTAATGTAACTGCATTAATATAAAACCTAAAATAAAAGCTCTGCGTACAACTTCCAGAATCAATGTGGGTAGTCTGCATTTAGACAGATACTCTGCAGGGTTTAAGCACAGATCAGCAACAAGGAAACACATGGTGCGTGAATCTTCCATATTCATGGTAAACGCTGCTGTTCTTCTTTACTGAAGAACTAATGACGGTAGACATACAGGAGAACTCTTGTTTGCAGGATCACAGAGTAGGGTAGGTATACAGGCCTCATTCTGTACGCACAAGCATATAATCACGGGATTACAGTCTTCCGTTTATCTTAGTATACGCAGATGGTCTCTCCATTGAGATATAACTGTTTGGCTGACCGGGAATACACAGTGCATCTATGTCTTTAACGGATAATATTGAAGTCGTCATTTTAGTCGCGATGGTCCTGAACATCGGTTTCCGGAATAAAGGATATAACTGCTGATAACAAGGTTTTTTTTTCTGACACTGAAATAGCGGTTGCAATTTTCCTGTTAGATTGAAAGAATCAATGGGACGTAAGGAGAGAACACGTGCTTTGGCTCCGGATGACTTAAGCTACAGAGAAAGACGTTTTCACTTTGCTCTCGTTATTTCTTTTGCGTATCGATGTTTATGCAGCCTAATAATTTACGGTACAGATAATGTGAAATTGGGCAAGAAGTTAATCACTTCTGGTTCAGAGAATGGGAATACAATGGCCTGTAAGCACGGCCGATACCTCTACCAAAATTAATGAGAATTTCATTCAGTGCCCAAAACATTAAAAAAAAAATATGACGATACAAATATTATCGAATAATCAGATTTTGATGTGATGCGTAATACAAACATAAGACGACGTGGCAACGTTAATTTTATACAGATCTGGTTCCAATGCGCTGAATATCTTTTACATTGACTTGAGATGAATCTAAGGGAAGACGAAGGAACATAACTATAAGTGTTACAGATATTTTTGACAAGCGCATCGTAATAATACTCTTTGTAATGTTTTCACGTCGTTTGTTGCAGCTGAAAATGGCACGACAAAACCTTGGGGAATAGGCTCTGACGTCAACTTGCGAGGTGCCGGGGCTAGTAGTGTATTTATCACTAAATTCTACTAGAATCCACATGTGTAAATCATGCTCTAAGCCCCCCCTATTCTAACTCCGACTTTTGCTGTTGCACAAGGATAAAACAAATACGCGAACTGACTCTAATCAACCCTGCTAGTGGAGTAGAAGAGAGTTTGGCACCTGCAATAATTTAATTTGATAAATAAGTTAAATAAACAAAGGTTTCATCAGCATAGTGAGGAATGATAGGGTTGCTCTATTGATTAACAGAAAGAAAGTTCTGTCCAAAATAACAATATGATTTATTAAGATTAAACGCAGAATAGTAAAAGAGACACAGGAAATATAAAACATCAAATTGGCTAAAATTGGAGATTCATACAAACACAGTAAAGGTGAAGTTGTCCCTAACTTAGATCGTGAGGTTTAAGACGAAGTGGTATGTGGAGCCAATTCCTTTCCACTCAAATCTCAAGAGAGACACACAGCTAACCCAATAGTAATTGCTGCTACTCGAAACTGAACAAAGTTAGAAAAGGATGAACAGGCGCGCTCTGCTGAGCTCTGATTATCACCTAGGAAAATCCCTATCTGCCGGTGCTGCGGACGTACATTACCAACAGTCTTCTTATCTCCCAGAACACGATCTGGCGTACCGCAGGCGAGGGCTGGTTGCTCCGACGTCCTCGACCGAAAGGCGACTGCCGACTACTCAGAGCACCCGCACAGGCCGAACACCGAACATTCCCGCCCCCACGACAGTGGCCGTGGTTACGTTCCAATCAGCAACTCGAAAACCGGCGGAAATTCCACTCCATTGCCGGAGCACTACCATTCCACCAATGGAGATTCTTGGCGCCAATTTCTGTGCTGATTTTGCAGAAAGTGCGGGAATTTTCCCGCCACAACTGCGTGGGTACACAAGTCACTCCCACGCCTCGCTGGTAGCCCGCCAGAAAGTGTTTTCGCAAAGGTTCTCTGAAGTAACGGAACCTCTAGCCCAGCCGCTACTTCACACCCCAGCGGGCGTGTCTCTTGACAATGTCGGCGTCTGAAAAGCATTCACTCGACTGCCTCACACACGTCGGCTTAACTCTCTCCAGTTCCACAGAGCCCGCCTGTCACCGGCCCACCCGGGTGACGAGAGACGCTGCGTGGGAAGTACGCGTGTTAAGGAAAAGCAACCCTCCACCGCATGCAACTAGGGAGGAGAATCGTAAGATAGAAATATGAGAGGGGGCTCATGCCACCTCTCAAACTACCATATTTTACTTACTATAATAGCATTACCGGTTGAATATTCCGACCTTCCAGCGCTTGCCGTCGTAAAAATGAATATTTCCTGCCAACGCAACCCTTCTATTGATGCATTATTAAAATGTCAGCCGCACCGTAGTGTTACCAGAATGCTTCAACGAACTCACGTTTAGGATCACCTACCCCAAACAGTCATCTGACGTTTATGTGCCATTTATGTAACATTAAGGTCCGAGTGAGAAAGTGAAATGAAGTCCAGCTTTTACTAGGTGATATTATACAGCAGATACAAGGTGCGACGAGTCAGCTGCCGTATTAGACTTTTGAGAAGGGATAAACTACTAACTCCAGAATGAGATTTTCACTCTGCAGCGGAGTGTGCGCTGATATGAAACTTCCTGGCAGATTAGAACTGTGTGCCCGACCGAAACTCGAACTAGGGACCTTTGCCTTTCCCGGGCAAGTGCTCTACCAACTCAGCTACCGAAGCACGACTCACGCCCGGTACTCACAGCTTTGCTTCTGCCAGTACCTCGTCTCCTACCTTCCAAACTTTACAGAAGCTCTCCTGCGAACATTGCAGAGCTAGCACTCCAGAAAGAAAGGATATTGCGGAGACATGGCTTAGCCACAGCCTGGGTCCCGAGTTCGAGTCTCGGTCGGGCACACAGTTTTAATCTGCCAGGAAGTTTCAACTACTAACTCGTTGAAGATTTGAATATCTCTTGTGTTAAGTGTCACTGCACACTAGTACGTAACTACGACAGTGAAAACGTATTACTAGGTATCAAAAAGAGATGGTAAGAACCGCCAACAACTTTACTTCCTTTTCTGCGGCTGGAAATAGGTGTGACCTACGTAATCATATTTTCACCAAAGTATTTCATCAGAAAGCCGCAATCCGAGATGGCAACACCTCTGATTCCCTCTGCCCTAAGGATGGCTTTACCCAGCTTTCAATAGGGGCCCCTACAGTCTACCGAGAAACATGAATCAGTGTGTAACGACAGTTTTCACATACTTACAAAGCATTCCTAGACTTGAACGTGACACTCTTTTACACCCTAAGAATGGCTGAGATACTTTAGATCAGAATTTACTACTCAGGCAACAACAGCAAAATTATATTTTAATTTTTTTCTTAAACCAGAAGAATATTTTCCTACTCAGGAAAATTTAGAACAGAGGTGTTTTTGTAGACAATAATTGTTTTAAGTTGTATACATGGAAGAAGCCTGGAGATACTGACAGGTTTCAGATAGATTATATAATGGTAAGACAGAGATTTAGGAACCAGGTTTTAAATTGTAAGACATTTCCAGGGGCAGATGTGGACTCTGACCACAATCTATTGGTTATGAACCAGAGGTTGTACAGAGTTTCAGGGAGAGCATAAGCGAACAATTGACAAGAATGGGGGGAAGAAATACAGTAGAAGAAGAATGGCTAGCTTTGAGGGATGAAGTAGCGAAGGCAGCAGAGGATCTAGTAGGTAAAAAGATGAGGGCTAGTAGAAATCCTTGGGTGTATATTGAATTTAACTGACGAAAGGAGAAAATATAAAAATGCAGTAAATGAAGCAGGCAAAAAGGAATACAAACGTCTCAAAAATTAGATGACAGGAAGTGCAAAATGGCGAAGCAGGCATGGCTAGAGGACAAATGTAAGGATGTAGAGGCTTATCTCAGTAGGGCTAAGATAGATACTGCCTACAGGAAAATTAGAGAGACCTTTGGAGAAAAGAGAACAACTTGTATGAATATCAAGAGCTCAGATGGAAACCCAGTTCTAAGCAAAGAAGGGAAAGCAGAAAGGCGGAAGGAGTATATAGACGGTCTATACAAGGGAGATGTACTTGAGAGCAATGTTATAGAATTGGAAGAGGATGTAGATGAAGATGAAATGTGAGATATGATACTGCGTGAATAGTGTGATAGAGCACTGAAAGATCCAAGTCGAAACAAGGCCCAGGGAGTAGACAACATTCAATAGAACTACTGACAGCCTTGGGAGAGCCAGTCGCGACAAAACTCTACCATCTGGTGAGCAAGATGTATGAGACAGGCGAAATACCCACAGACTTCAAGAAGAATATAATAATTCCAATCCCAAAGAAAGCAGGTGTTGACAGATGTGAAAATTACCGAACTATCAGTTTAATAAGTCACAGCTGCAAAATACTAACGTGAATTCTTTACAGACGAGTGGAAAAACTGATAGGAGCCGATCTTGGGGAAGATCAGTTTGGATTCCGTAAAAATATGGGAACAAGTGAGGCAATACTGACCCTACGACTTATTTTAGAAGCTAGATTAAGAAAAGGCAAACCAACGCTTCTAGCATTTGTAGACTTAGAGAAAGCTTTTGACAATGTTAACTGGAATACTCTCTTTCAAATTCTGAAGGTGGCAGGGGTAAAATATAGGGAGCGAAGGGCTATTTACAATTTGTACACAAACCAGATGGCAGTTATAAGAGTCGAGGGACATGAAAGGGAAGCAGTGGTTGGGAAGGGAGTGAGACAGGGTTGTAGCCTCTCCCCGATGGGGTTCAATCTTTATATTGAGCAAGCAGTAAAGGAAACAAAAGAAATATTTGGAGTGGGTATTAAAATCCAGGGAGAAGAAATAAAAACTTTGAGGTTCGCCGATGACATTGTAATTCTGTCAGAGACAGCAAAGGACGTGGAAGAGCAGCTGAACGGAATGGACAGTGTCTTGAAAGGAGAATATAAGATGAACATCAACAAAAGCAAAACGAGGATAACGGAATGTAGTCGAATTAAATCGGGTGATGCTGAGGGAATTAGATTATGAAATGAGACGCCTAAAGAAGTAAATGAGTTTTGTTATTTGGGGAGCAAAATAACTGATGATGGTCGAAGTAAAGAGGATATAAAATGTAGACTGGTAATGGCAAGGAAAGCGTTTCTGAAGAAGAGAAATTTGTTAGCATCGAGTATAGATTTAAGTGTGAGGAATTCGTTTCTGAAAGTATTTGTATGGAGTGTAGCCATGTATGGAAGTGAAACGTGGACGAGAAATAGTTTAGACAAGAAGAGAATAGAAGTTTTCGAAATGTGGTGCTACAGAAGAATGCTGAAGATTAGATGGGTAGATCACATAACTAATGAGGAGGTATTGAATAGAACTGGAGAGAAGAGAAATTTGTGGCACAACTTGACTAGTAGAAGGGATCGGTTGGTAGGGCATGTTCTGAGGCATCAAGGGATCACCAATTTAGTATTGGAGGGCATCGTGGAGGGTAAAAATCGTAGAGGGAGACCAAGAGAAGAATACACTAAGCAGATTCAGAGGGATGTAGGCTGCAGTAGGTACTGGGAGATGAAGAAGCTTGCACAGGATAGAGTGGCGTGGAGAGCTGCATCAAACCAGTCTCAGGACTGAAGACCACAGCAACAAACAATTGTTTTAATTGCTGTTTTAGAATACAGATATCCTTCAGGAGATGGTTAAGTCTATTTTTCCTTACTTCTGTGCAAAAATTCTTGTTTGTTGCTGTAGTTTCAACGATCAATTTTTATATTGACTGTGCCGATAGCGCCAAACAGATATCTAACTAAATTAACTCAATTATCGTATTCTGTCACCTAACACTATGTCCTTTACGGCAGTGAATAAACAGACACCATTTTTGTTATTTTTTGTAAGTTTGTCCTTAAGATTTCAAAGAAAAGTAGCAGCTGATTATATTGCTCTTGATACCATCTTATTACATGACGCTGTATATACACGTCAGTGGCTTGAATGGTGCACCACACACAGACAACTATAGATGTTAGTTTTCTCTCGTTTCTGGAACTTTTCTGAGAAAATAAAATACTATTTACATGTGAGAAGTCAGTGAATCAAGACCTGTGTTTTCGTCCAAGCAGCTTGAGAAACGTTGATGTCAGTCCCAGTATATTTATCAAGTATGTGGGGCCTACTAAAACTATTCCGTAAATAGTATCACTGCCCACATTTTCATCTCTATTGAAAATGTGTCCGTATCCAGAACCAAAGATTTTACTCCAGCCAAAATATTTAAGAAAAAATGGACCTCTTACGGAGTTTCATTGCTGTCATTCATAATTTTTTAAGCTCCCAAAATGTACCTGCTAAGCAAGTTTGCATGAAATGTATCAGAAAAGGTATTGTTGTTGCTTTGCTCCTGTCAGATTTCACCCGGTTTCATTTCTCACATAGATTATAGGAAAAATGCTTGTTCACCTCAATCTGTTTGTGGGGTAATTAAACGAATTTCTACAAAACGTTAGCATCACGCTATCAGTGGACAATCTGCAAGCATTTTCCAGCTACCCAAGTACCGCATAACGGTGTTCGTAGAGATAAGATTCCGTTAATTACTGCACGATCACTGTTTAACGGAATGTGGGAAAGAGGAAAAATTCTCACGAATTTCGCACTGAAAATGAGTCAAGACGTCTGGTTCTGCAGATTTCGGAAAGATAACCCGAATTTCCCAAGTGCCTGCCTGTATACCTCACGCAGAGTTCTCGTAAGCTTCAGTTACTCATCTAAGAACCACGCTCAGATGTTTCTCTTTTCCATTTGCTTAGTAGGAGCAGTCAGGTGCCAACGATGACGCACTCTTGGGTGATAGCTGACTCATTTATGACTAGAGTTCACTGTCTAATATTCTATTATTATCTGAAGTTTCTCATTTTCACGGTCTGCAATTAATTTTGACTTCATGGGCACCTCGCAGCATAATTAAACGAAATACTGTGCGATGAACTCACGCGGTTATCCAGTTCCTAAGTTATGCAAGGTGATAGTGTCTTGTTATTTCAGAACATGCACGTTTCAGGTATTTGCATCATGTGTTCCATTAACCAATATAGACTAACGGAATTACTGCCGCGAAAAAACAAAACAGATAAGAAATAATACGACAATCTTACATACTCTGTTACTCATTTGTGCACTAAGAGAAAGATCTTATACGTTAAAAAACAGTAAATACATTAACTGTTTAACAGCATGAGCTTTGATGTATCCACTCTTCCTTCTTTTCATCTATATGAGTTGCTGTTGTGGTCTTCCGTCCGAAGACTGGTTTGATGCACCTCTCGTTAGTACTGTATCCTGTACAAGCCTTTTCATCTCCGAGAAATTACTGCAACCTACATCCTTCTAAATCTGTTTACTGTATTCATCTCATGGTCGCCCTCAACGATTTTTACCCCAAAATTTCCCTCCAATACTAAATTGGTGATCACTTGATCTCTCAGAATGTGTCCCATCAACCGATCCCTTATTTTCGTCAGGTTGTTCCACAAATTTCTTGTCTCCCCAATTCTGTTCATTAGTAATGTGATCTACCCATCGATCTTCAGCATTCTTCTGTAGCACCTCGTTATTAGATCGAGATGAATCGTTTTCGACCAGATACAGAGATAGCGCTGTAACCAATGAAATGTTTTTTGGTGCACGTTTAACACTAAATAATAACGTAAAAACGAAAATATGAGTTTGATATCTGCAATGGTTCTGTTTATAAGGATTTTTAAAGAACTTATATGCTTTTGGCTAATAAGTATAAATTTGAATGGTCTTTCGCACTTAAATTATTTGTTTTGAACACCCGAAATCGATGAAGAAATGGTTGAGAAAATGAAATATATGTAAGGCATCGGCAGAATGTGTGTGAAAGGTGTGTCATTGTATTAGAACTATGGTGTACATGGTGGAAGGGAACAACTTGATAACAATATACTAATGCATGGTCTCGCGGCGATACATACTGTGTAACCTCCCAGCAGTATATTTTAATAAATGCTAATCAAGAAAATGGAGCCAAGCGTAACATCCCCGCAAATAATATTGTTAAATAAGAATGCAAATTGGAGCCAAATGTAAACTCCCCACAAAATTGATAAATGATAATTGACCAAAAACCCACACAATAATATCAATTAGATAATGAACCATGAACCGTATCTAACATCTCAACAGAAATAATTAAACCTGATAAATTTTATAAGGACAGCAGCGCTGACCTTCGGCCCTGTATTCTGAATAAAACAAGCAAAAATTCTTACCTCAATAAAAACTGCATCTATATCTGCTCTTATTTATAGACACAGCTTCGTGCAATGCTGGCGTATAGTTTTTTTTTTTTTTTTTTTTTTTTTTTATTCTTGGAAGGAATGCATAGGAAATATTCTTTGAATTGAAATGAATGCTTTTTCTTCAAAAAAGGGGAAAAATTCTTTAAATTGAAATGATTACTTTTCTTTAAAAGATTTACTTTATAAAAAAGTTATTATTGTGGCATTTTTTGAACAAATTAATTACAATTAACATACGTTACTAGATGTGCGCAATGCTGCTTCATTACCTTCTACAACAATACTCATCGTCCACCACAATCCTGACCAGAGTCGCAAGAACAACACGCCGTCGACGCATGCCGACGTCTGCTCAGTACAACCGTCCACTCGCTTCTACTGTCGACTGACTACTCCCTCAGCCGACTCGCTACACACTACAACTGTTCCTGCCGACTTGCTACATGCTACTACACCAGACTGCGTACTACTATCCAACTGTCGACTCACGCGGTCAAGCGCAGACTAGCAAGGATAAATAACTCTCTGGTCAGAGATTCTGTCATGCCTCGCCATCGCTGGTAATGAATACATACGTGTTTCATAACCCTCCACTGGGGGGGCAAAAATTTGGCAGCGATGGTGAGTCATTTGGACTTGCCATGAGCAACAAATTTTTTCTTAACTAATTACCTTTACAATCACAAAATATATACATATATATAGGTACAGAACATGAAGTAAATATAGTGCATATGCACTGAGTACAGAACATATCAGGCAATGACAAAATATATATACAATGAGTACAAAACTTATTCACAAATGGCAAAAGTGCACATGCACAGTAGTACAGAACATATCAGCAAATCACAAAAATGTATATGCATTGAGTAGAAACCATGTTTACAAATGACAAAAGTGCACATGCACTGTAGTTCAGAACATATCAGCAAATCACAAAAAGTGTATATGCAATGAGTAGAAATCATGTTAACAAAATGACAAAAGTGCACATGCACTGTACTTCAGAACATATCAGCAAATCACAAAATATATAGGCCATGAATACAAATCATGATAACAAAATGATTTTTACTACGTTACAAGAATTAGGATAGGAAAGGGAAGGATTGCGTCATGGTTGTAGCACTTTAAGTTGCACGCAGCTGCACTGAAAGTCCATATCTTTCTACGGAAGCACAACACCAAGTGAGACAATCTGAAGTTCTTTTCCCAGAAGTATTAATCAGTGTAGCCAAGACACTGAAATGTCGTAGTAATATTCCATGTTATAATTTTGGTAGTACATTAGGTACACCAAACAGTGCCACCATAATAACATCTCCATCGCTTACGGTGGTGGACAGCATGTCGTGTCGACACCACGTTCTTGTAAGGTACACCAACGTAGAATTAGTGCAATAATCAAATATAGTGCTCCATGACTTTGAGGATAGACAGGACAAACGGATATTGCAGTAATTCCTGATAATTAGGTCAGAAGGTGAAGGCCATTAAGTCACATACTAGTCTTCATTGAGAATTACACTAGTAATAGGTGGCACTCATTGCCCAGTTATTGAACATTTCTGTACCATGTATGTAGTATTACAGAATAATGTTCATGAGTAGTTTTACAGAGAAAATTGGCATTCATTGTCTAAGTACAAACCATCAGAAATCATCATTGAAAACAGGAGCTAATAAATGACATAGTGTTACATAATAATATTCATGAGACGTTTTACAGAGAACATTGGCACTTATTGCCTAATTACAAACCATCAGAAGTCATCATTGAAAACAGGAGCTAATAAATGACATAGTATTACATAATAGTATTCATGAGACGTTTTACAGAGAACATTGGCACTCATTGCCTAATTGCAAACCATCAGAAGTCATCATTGAAAACAGGAGCTAATAAATGACATAGTAGTACATAATAATGCACATCATTAATCTAATTATAGTAATCATTGGCAGACATTGGCCAGTTACAAAGCATTATATATACTCCTGGAAATGGAAAAAAGAACACATTGACAACGGTGTGTCAGACCCACCATACTTGCTCCGGACACTGCGAGAGGGCTGTACAAGCAATGATCACACGCACGGCACAGCGGACACACCAGGAACCGCGGTGTTGGCCGTCGAATGGCGTTAGCTGCGCAGCATTTGTGCACCGCCGCCGTCAGTGTCAGCCAGTTTGCCGTGGCATACGCAGCTCCATCGCAGTCTTTAACACTGGTAGCATGCCGCGACAGCGTAGACGTGAACCGTATGTGCAGTTGACGGACTTTGAGCGAGGGCGTATAGTGGGCATGCGGGAGGCCGGGTGGACGTACCGCCGAATTGCTCAACACGTGGGGCGTGAGGTCTCTACAGTACATCGATGTTGTCGCCAGTGGTCGGCGGAAGGTGCACGTGCCCGTCGACCTGGGACCGGACCGCAGCGACGCACGGATGCACGCCAAGACCGTAGGATCCTACGCAGTGCCGTAGGGGACCGCACCGCCACTTCCCAGCAAATTAGGGACACTGTTGCTCCTGGGGTATCGGCGAGGACCATTCGCAACCGTCTCCATGAAGCTGGGCTACGGTCCCGCACACCGTTAGGCCGTCTTCCGCTCACGCCCCAACATCGTGCAGCCCGCCTCCAGTGGTGTCGCGACAGGCGTGAATGGAGGTACGAATGGAGACGTGTCGTCTTCAGCGATGAGAGTCGCTTCTGCCTTGGTGCCAATGATGGTCGTATGCGTGTTTGGCGCCGTGCAGGTGAGCGCCACAATCAGGACTGCATACGACCGAGGCACACAGGGCCAACACCCGGCATCATGGTGTGGGGAGCTATCTCCTACACTGGCCGTACACCACTGGTGATCGTCGAGGGGACACTGAATAGTGCGCGGTACATCCAAACCGTCATCGAACCCATCGTTCTACCATTCCTAGACCGGCAAGGGAACTTGCTGTTCCAACAGGACAATGCACGTCCGGATGTATCCCGTGCCACCCAACGTGCTCTAGAAGGTGTAAGTCAACTACCCTGGCCAGCAAGATCTCCGGATCTGTCCCCCATTGAGCATGTTTGGGACTGGATGAAGCGTCGTCTCACGCGGTCTGCACGTCCAGCACGAACGCTGGTCCAACTGAGGCGCCAGGTGGAAATGGCATGGCAAGCCGTTCCACAGGACTACATCCAGCATCTCTGCGATCGTCTCCATGGGAGAATAGCAGCCTGCATTGCTGCGAAAGGTGGATATACACTGTACTAGTGCCGACATTGTGCATGCTCTGTTGCCTGTGTCTATGTGCCTGTGGTTCTGTCAGTGTGATCATGTGATGTATCTGACCCCAGGAATGTGTCAATAAAGTTTCCCCTTCCTGGGACAATGAATTCACGGTGTTCTTATTTCAATTTCCAGGAGTGTATATATATATATATATATATATATATATATATATTCTAGCAATGCATTGCGTTGGCTAATTACTGGAGAATGAAAATGTTTGCTTTTGAGTCATTGCTGCAAATGAAGATGTGTAACGTCATTCGTCATGAGTCAGCTGTAGCAAGATTATGAAACAAGTAGAGTATATGTAATCACATTCATAATTGACATGGGTTTAATGAACAACTGCTTATGGCACATTAATTTCATACATAATATCTCCTGCAAAATATACAAAAATGGATTATTAAACTGAAAGAAGAAACGCATTTTATGCTGAAAAGTAGTGCATGGGGGCTTAATTAAATGAAAATGCAAATAATTTTAATTTTTTTGGTTCAGTAGCTGTCTGTTCGGTTACGAAGTTCTCGTAACGGTTGGCCCTGACTAGTATTATTACGCTATCTGACTGCATAGAACAATAACAAAGAATGAAATGGAAATTTTCATTAACACAATTAATTAATTAAGTCCCCAGCAACTATAAAACCTACGAAACCAAAGCACAAGTGTAACTGTTCTGTGTGTGGAAGTATGACTCAACGTACGCATCTGGCACGGTTCTTCTTCAATAACACAAGAAATTTTAAATATCATTTATACTGAATTAATTAAAGAAAATAAAAATACCATAATTACTCAAGAAAACCAGAATTACACTCTAATACAAGAACACAAGCCAGATGCTTTGTTGACTGAACCTGTAATAACGCATTATTTAAAACATGGAAATAATGAAAAATAAATCAAGTTTCGTTACCTTCATATATTGACCAAAATCACTCTAATCATTACAATATATCTCCACACCGACTCGCTATTACCACATCTCAACAAGAACTTTTCAGTATCACATCTCAGCAAGCACTCTCTACTAGCACATCTCAACAAACACTCTCTGCTACGAGTTCTTAACAAGCACTGACTACCACGAGCTCTCCCCAAGCACTGCCCACTACGACATCTCAATAATCACTGCCAGTGGAGGCGGCGGAACAATACTCTCTAGCGCGATCTCTGGCGCTGTGGCTCAGTGTAGCCACCTTTCATATGCCCTTCCTCCACAGGCTAGAATTTGATGGTATTTTTGCCAGCATTGGTGGTGAAAATACCACCAAATTCGTCAAAAAAATACAGACAAAAATAAAAGATAATATTAATGCGTAAATATCATATAACTAGATAAAATTTTGGCTTTGCACTGACCTTTCAATAACCTAATATATAAAATACAGTAAGCAATACAAATTCTTTCATACATGTGACTTTACATAATAGTTTACACAAGTATTATGTGGTTAAACAGTTCAATCAATAGCGTCAGCAATGACGAATATGTGCAGGTAAGAGTCTCATAACTTTTCACAAACAGTAATACACAAAAAATCAGTTTATACAAATATTCACATAAACGCTTTCCATAGCCCAAGAAACAAGTAGTTGACAGTTCCAGCAGTAGCACCCAGCAATGGTCAACAGGTGCAAAAACCAACAAGTGACATTTTTTCAGTAGAAACAGTCCATCAGTGGCACCCAGTAATGTTGAATAGGTGCAGACACCAACAAGTAACACCATTTCAGTATAAGCGGTTCCATTAGTGGCACCAGCAATGTTGAGCAGGTGCACACAGCAACAGGTGACATCTTTTCAGTAGAAGCAGTCCATCAGTGGCACCCAGCAATGTTGAGCAGGTGCCGACACCAACAAGTGACATCATTTCGGTAGAAGCAGTCCATCAGTGGCACCCAGCAATGTTGAGCAGGTGCAGACACCAACAGGTGACATCTTTTCAGTAGAAGCAGTCCATCAGTGGCACCCAGCAATGTTGAGCAGGTGCAGACACCAACAAGTAACACCATTTCAGTAGAAGCAGTCCATCAGTGGCACCCGGCAATGTTGAGCAGGTGCAGACATCAACAGGTGACATCTTTTCAGTAGAAGCAGTCCATCAGTGGCACCCAGCAATGTTGAGCAGGTGCAGACATCAACAAGTAACACCATTTCAGTATAAGCAGTTCCATTAGTGGCACCAGCAATGTTGAGCAGGTGCAGACACCAACAAGTGACATCATTTCAGTAGAAGCAGTCCATCAGTGGCACCCAGCAATGTTGAGCAGGTGCAGACAGCAGTCCATAATATTCACTTTCACTAATCACACTGTTCATCAGCAGAAATTAAACATGACTAAATGTCACACACCATGTTGAAAAGTGCAGCACCATCACTAATCAGACAGTTCAGGCATGAACAATAGTTTGAATACACATACAATGCTTTTACACAAAACATACAAATCATAATAAACACACAAATGATATCAGATAATTGTCATATTAAATATTACAAATACACAAATATCAGTAAACCTATAATTTTTATGGGTGTCAGTGCAAGCCACAACAACAAGTAAAAAAAATATTTAGGAGATAGGTTGGGATCACTTCTCTGGGATTATAAAAGGAAAACACACAAAACACACTCACTCATCTTTCATCCACATTTAGTGCTACTGTGTAGTTGAATAGTGTTAACTGTGTAAATGCAATTCTGTCAAAATTTTATGTTCATCATGTGTATCAAGTAGTAGTGGCAGCAATGTATAACAGTCAATAATAGTTAGTCAGCGTCATAGTCATCATGTCAAGACCAATGTTTGCCAAGCTAGACCAAATTTTACGGTTGCTTAATAACTGCCAGTGAGCCAAGATATGCAATTACTTCCTCTCTCCAAAAAAAGAGTATATACTGCTTAGTGATTTAACAAAGTGTGTGTGTAGACAATCTTCCTGCTACTTTAGTGTTCTAGTCTGTCATCTTTATCCTCCTTGTTCCATATAGACCAACAAAAAAAAATATGCTCCTCACTTACTTTACCTCTTATCCACCAGAACTCCAATAATCATCAGCATCACATATCATTTACCTTACCTCTTGTCCACTAAAACTCCAATAATCATCAACTTCACATAATCTCAATACCTCTGTAATACCTCTTCAATACGTCGATACATATAAACCTCAGCACCAATATCATTTCACTTCCATAACAACTCTTTCCTCTAGTCAGTCTCCTCGAACAAGTACAGACAAAATCCTAGTGCAAACTTCAATTCAGCATCCCATACAATCCGAAGACACAGTGTCCACACACAACCTCTGTGTAATCCATCTGACCCAAATTTTCTACTCATTATAAATTATACATTTTGGTTCCTTGTCCATCATTAAATAAAAGAAATGCATACATGACCTTTAACAGACTTAGTTCGAATAACTCTCAGTAATTAAGTACGATTACGATGTGTTAATGATCGTGATATTTCAGTGTGTACACCACTTCAAAAATTATGGCAAACCTAAGCAAACATGTGGAGTATTTTTTGTGTCGAGTGTCACTTCCTATTTCAATTGCTCACGAAGAATACAGTGTAATAACTGTCAATGGTCTAACCTAGTGTTGGTATGTCATGTCGTTAGCTTCCTTCCTATTAGCATAAATTTATACAGCTTCCATAAAACCTCCAGCTCATGTGACTTCTATGAAGTTTCTTGTACTAATGTCGTTCGTAGAATTATAGCAGTTGATTTTCTTATCTTAAAAACATAAGGCACTGAGCGTAAGCAAAACATGCAACAGCGCGACAATATACCAGTAGAGAACAGAATGTCAACAAGTGGATGCAGCACAATCCCTATAACGAGTCTCCGTCAAGCGAACAATCTATAATTAACACCATGGTGTGACCTAAACTCTATGTTCGTACACAGTATATCAGCATTTCTATATTCTAAACTGAAGAGTAGTTATGACAACAAAACAGAAATGTGTAAATATGCAATCCATACGCACAGCAGCAAACATATATCTTACGTAATAAACAAGTCATTAGCATCATATCAGCATAAGCAAATAAATGTTCATATGTAATCTTAATAAGTAAACATGAAGGCGCAAGCAGATAAATCACAAAGTATAACTTACATACGTAACCATATCAGCACAATTAACCAGGTGACAATTAAAATGTAAATAAATAAGCACAGCAGGAACATAATAAAAAAAATGTGACAGTGAAAAAGCATAGCAGCCAAGCGATGCATAATATACACAAGTAATAACACTGTTCATTAATCAATAATTGTCAAAATCAGTAAATGTACACAAGCACGTCGCTTCACAAGTAAATTCATAGAACATGAAATTTAGCACAAAGTATGAGTCACGTAATCGTGAGCAGCAAATTACATCTAAAATACGTACCTAAGTGGAATTATGTTACCTGAAAAATAAACTCAATTAACAGTTACCTTTTTTTTAGTTTATTACTTTTTTTTCTTCGAAATTACATTCTTCCTGAAATTTTCTCCATAGCAAGTCGTCTTAACGTCGGACACACACAGAATTTACCTGAAGGTCTTAAATATTTTACACAACCGTATCCTGAAAAATACTGAACGTTAATAACATAATTTATAAAGTCACCATGGACCTTGCCGTTGGTGGGGAGGCTTGCGTGCCTCAGCGATACAGATGGCCGTACCGTAGGTGCAACCACAACGGAGGGGTATCTGTTGAGAGGCCAGACAAACATGTGGTTCCTGAAGAGGGGCAGCAGCCTTTTCAGTAGTTGCAGGGGCAACAGTCTGGATGATTGACTGATCTGGCCTTGTAACATTAACCAAAACGGCCTTGCTGTGCTGGTACTGCGAACGGCTGAAAGCAAGGGGAAACTACAGCCGTAATTTTTCCCGAGGACATGCAGCTTTACTGTATGATTAAATGATGATGGCGTCCTCTTGGGTAAAATATTCCGGAGGTAAAATAGTCCCCCATTCGGATCTCCGGGCGGGGACTACTCAAGAGGACGTCGTTATCAGGAGAAAGAAAACTGGCATTCTACGGATCGGAGCGTGGAATGTCAGATCCCTTAATCGGGCAGGTAGGTTAGAAAATTTAAAAAGGGAAATGGATAGGTTAAAGTTAGATATAGTGGGAATTAGTGAAGTTCGGTGGCAGGAGGAACAAGACTTTTGGTCAGGTGATTACAGGGTTATAAATACAAAATCAAATAGGGGTAATGCAGGAGTAGGTTTAATAATGAATAAAAAAATAGGAGTGCGGGTTAGCTACTACAAACAGCATAGTGAACGCATTATTGTGGCCAAGATAGACACAAAGCCCATGCCTACTACAGTAGTACAAGTTTATATGCCAACTAGCTCTGCAGATGATGAAGAAATTGATGAAATGTATGACGAGATAAAAGAAATTATTGAGGTAGTGAAGGGAGATGAAAATTTAATAGTCATGGGTGACTGGAATTCGTCAGTAGGAAAAGGGAGAGAAGGAAACATAGTAGGTGAATATGGATTGGGGGGAAGAAATGAAAGAGGAAGCCGCCTTGTAGAATTTTGCACAGAGCATAACTTAATCATAGCTAACACTTGGTTCAAGAATCATAAAAGAAGGTTGTATACCTGGAAGAATCCTGGAGATACTAATAGGTATCAGATAGATTATATAATGGTAAGACAGAGATTTAGGAACCAGGTTTTAAATTGTAAGACATTTCCAGGGGCAGATGTGGATTCTGACCACAATCTATTGGTTATGAACTGCAGATTGAAACTGAAGAAACTGCAAAAAGGTGGGAATTTAAGGAGATGGGACCTGGATAAACTGAAAGAACCAGAGGTTGTAGAGAGTTTCAGGGAGAGCATAAGGGAACAATTGACAGGAATGGGGGAAAGAAATACAGTAGAAGAAGAATGGGTAGCTCTAAGGGATGAAGTAGTGAAGGCAGCAGAGGATCAAGTAGGTAAAAAGACGAGGGCTAATAGAAATCCTTGGGTAACAGAAGAAATATTGAATTTAATTGATGAAAGGAGAAAATATAAAAATGCAGTAAATGAAGCAGGCAAAAGGGAATACAAACGTCTCAAAAATGAGATCGACAGAAAGTGCAAAATGGCTAAGCAGGGATGGCTAGAGGACAAATGTAAGGATGTAGAGGCTTGTCTCACTAGGGGTCAGATAGATACTGCCTACAGGAAAATTAAAGAGACCTTTGGAGAGAAGAGAACCACTTGTATGAATATCAAGAGCTCAGATGGCAACCCAGTTCTAAGCAAAGAAGGGAAGGGAGAAAGGTGGAAGGAGTATATAGAGGGTTTATACAAGGGCGAAGTACTTGAGGACAATATTATGGAAATGGAAGAGGATGTAGATGAAGATGAAATGGGAGATAAGATACTGCGTGAAGAGTTTGACAGAGCACTGAAAGACCTGAGTCGAAACAAGGCCCCGGGAGTAGACAACATTCCATTAGAACTACTGATGGCCTTGGGAGAGCCAGTCCTGACAAAACTCTACAATCTGGTGAGCAAGATGTATGAGACAGGCGAAATACCCACAGACTTCAAGAAGAATATAATAATTCCAATACCAAAGAAAGCAGGCGTTGACAGATGTGAAAACTACCGAACTATCAGTTTAATAAGTCACAGCTGCAAAATACTAACGCGAATTCTTTACAGACGAATGGAAAAACTGGTAGAAGCGGACCTCGGGGAAGATCAGTTTGGATTCCGTAGAAATGTTGGAACACGTGAGGCAATACTAACCTTACGACTTATCTTAGAAGAAAGATTAAGAAAAGGCAAACCTACGTTTCTAGCATTTGTAGACTTAGAGAAAGCTTTTGACAACGTTAACTGGAATACTCTCTTTCAAATTCTGAAGGTGGCAGGGGTAAAATACAGGGAGCGAAAGGCTATTTACAATTTGTACAGAAACCAGATGGCAGTTATAAGAGTCGAGGGACATGAAAGGGAAGCAGTGGTTGGGAAAGGAGTGAGACAGGGTTGTAGCCTCTCCCCGATGTTATTCAATCTGTATATTGAGCAAGCAGTAAAGGAAACAAAAGAAAAATTCGGAGTAGGTATTAAAATTCATGGAGAAGAAGTAGAAACTTTGAGGTACGCCGATGACATTGTAATTCTGTCAGAGACAGCAAAGGACTTGGAAGAGCAGTTGAACGGAATGGACAGTGTCTTGAAAGGAGGATATAAGATGAACATCAACAAAAGCAAAACGAGGATAATGGAATGTAGTCTAATTAAATCGGGTGACGCTGAGGGGATTAGATTAGGAAGTGAGACACTTAAAGTAGTAAAGGAGTTTTGCTATTTAGGGAGTAAAATAACTGATGATGGTCGAAGTAGAGAGGATATAAAATGTAGACTGGCAATGGCAAGGAAATCGTTTCTGAAGAAGAGACATTTGTTAACATCGAGTATAGATTTAAGTGTCAGGAAGTCGTTTCTGAAAGTATTTGTATGGAGTGTAGCCATGTATGGAAGTGAAACATGGACGGTAACCAGTTTGGACAAGAAGAGAATAGAAGCTTTCGAAATGTGGTGCTACAGAAGAATGCTGAAGATAAGGTGGGTAGATCACGTAACTAATGAGGAGGTATTGAATAGGATTGGGGAGAAGAGAAGTTTGTGGCACAACTTGACTAGAAGAAGGGATCGGTTGGTAGGACATGTTTTGAGGCATCAAGGGATCACAAATTTAGCATTGGAGGGCATCGTGGAGGGTAAAAATCGTAGAGGGAGACCAAGAGATCAATACACTAAGCAGATTCAGAAGGATGTAGGTTGCAGTAGGTACTGGGAGATGAAGAAGCTTGCACAGGATAGAGTAGCATGGAGAGCTGCATCAAACCAGTCTCAGGACTGAAGACTACAACAACAACATAGCTTTATACTGAATTTAATCCGATCCGAGAAATTAGACTGTGTATTTGTTTACGGCTGTCAGTGCATTCGCACTGAGCGCTCGATCAGCTGTCGGCGCGTGACGTACGAAGTGATTGTTTGCGGTCAACGACTGCCTTGTGCGGCGCGCAGACTGACTGTTGCTTTGAGTATGTGCCGCCGCCAAAACACAGCGCGGTATCCTTGTATTCTCTGCATGTTTACATGTAGCTGTTAGTTTCTCTAAAGTATGTCATTCCACAAAAATTTTAACGTTTGATATATGATGTATTCCCTTAGAGCGCCGAGATTTAAGATTTTCCACTTCAACAGTGTTATCATGAATGATTTTGCGAACCCTATATGGACCATTATAAAGCAGAAAAAATTTGCGACACAAGCCTTTTCCTTTATGAGACAAACGGTGAGACTTATTTAACACCTTTTGACCAAATGACAAAATTTTTAAACGACCAGGACGTTTCGCTGATTTCTCTCTTCTAGCAGCCGCAGATGCAATATTTCGTAGAGCCAGGTTGACAACTTCAGAATGCCGCAGTTTCCGTGAAGGCGGAAAAGGAACGATTTCAGAAATGCGATTTGTTGGTACTTTATTTTTTAATATCAATAGAGGCGGTAAAGAAGTTGAGTCATTAGGAAGTTCATTCAGAATGTTTTGAAAAATATGAAGATACTGATCCCAAGTTCTGTGATTCTGATGACAATAAAGACGGCACAATTTATTGATTTCCTTCATCCATATCTCTGAAGCATTAGATTGAGGGTGAAAAAGTGAAATAAAAATGGGTTTAAACTTACGACGCCGTAGAGTACGAAGCCAAATTTTAGAGCGAAACTGTGATCCATTATCTGATATAACCTTATCAACATGACCAACTTCTTTAAGAAAATGTTTGATGAAAGCATTAGATACTGAACGAGCTGTTGCTTTGCGTAAAAGTGTAAAACACACATATTTTGATGTCAATTCCACTGCTACGAAAAGGTACGCAAAACCATTAATAGAACGAACCACTGGACCGAACAAATCGACTACAGCCATATCCTTTAATTTCGCTGGAATGATAGGAAACAACGGTGCTCTGTGAGAAACAGTTGGCGGCTTAGCCTGTTGACATAATTTGCATTTGGCAAGAACAGAACGAATACGTTTTTCCATATTACTGAAGCAGCAATTTTCTCGTAATTTATGAAAGCATTTTCTGGGACCAAAGTGCGCATAACTGAAATGTGTAAACGAGGTGTGGCCAAATCATCCAATCTAACAAAGCGTCTAAGAAAATTACAGACACCAAGGAAACTACGAATAGCACGTTTTGTGGAAGGAACAGCATAATTACAAATAGCGTCCAGTTTCTCTGGATCAGGAAGAATACCTCCTGTAGAAATAATGTGACCGAGAAATTTCACCTGTGAACGACCAAATTCAGATTTTTCCAAGTTCACTGTAATGCCAACTCTTGCAAAAATACGTAATAATGAATCCAAAATTTTGTTGTGCTCACTCCAAGAACGTTTAGCAATAAGAATATCGTCAACATATAAAGTAATATTGTCACGAAGATAAACAGGTAGAATTTCATTTAAGCTACGAATGAATGCTGCTGAAGATATATTTCCGAAATCACTTTTGGGTAAAACAGTCAAATCCGGTTATTCTTTACCTACTGTCTAGATAGATTGATAGTGGAAGAGTTGTTTTTTATAGATACAAAGAATAGTGAAAGAGTAGGCAGCGGTGCAGAAAACTAAAAGGGAAATAGCACCACTACAGCTCGGGGCCCTGTGAGCGCTACGGCACATATTCACTTAGTGTAGTGAATCCCCTGAGGACTTTAATAGCTGCACATAAATTTCAGTTTGTGACTTAGTGGCAAATTCGGCGGAAGTGCGTACAGAAATTGAGCTAACGATGAACATGGATGTATGTCATTCTTAGAATTGCGGAAGATCTTAAATTTCCGAACAGTCAAAAAGTGTTTATAGTCAAAGTTTTCGCCTCGTGGCGACAAAGACCTACCGCGTCTGTCCCAGTTTGAATGTCGATTATTGTCAAGTTCGCGCGCCTGGCGCTCTCTTGTTGCATCCCGTAAATGAAGCAAATTATTTTCTTCAAAGCCCTCTGCTATCTGTGATTCCAAATTTCTTGTGCTGTCTTTTCCTACAATTTCCCCTTCAATTTGTTTGACTTGCTTTCGTAATGCCTCAACTTCCCTTTTAACACGTTCATTAAATTTTCCCTGATTTTCAACATGCTTATTTATGTTCTGGTACTCTTCGGTTTCTGCAAATGGTAATGGAGCTGTATCATCCGACTCTCTGTCCCCATGTAAACTAAGACTTGTCAATTTATCTGAAATCTCCTCAACTCTTTCCGATAAGTCACCTATTTTTTCTTTCTGTTTACCAACGTCTTCCGTAAGTGTCGCGACTCGGGTTTCAGTGTTGACACATTTGGTAGTTAACTGTTCATATTGTTGTGTTAGGTTATTTATTCTGTCATTTGGTACTGATTCCTCGATTCTCTCAAATATTTCTTTCTTATCGTGTGCACGTTGTAAATTTAACTCTGAAAATTTCTGTACTATCACGCGATCTCTTTCTTCCTGTTCTCTATCCTGTTCCCTTTGTCTAATCTCTACTGCAATTAATCTATTATTGTGAGAATTCAAAATCGGTTGTACATCTTCTCTGATTTCTTTCTTTAGCTCATCTTTCATATTTTTGAAACATGTCCCTATTCGTGAATCTAACCGTGTTTCCAAAGTTCCCATCTCTGTTTTAAATTCAGATCGAAACTGCTCCATTGTTCCCCTATCTGTTTTTAATTCAGATCTCAAAGTTCCCATCTCAGTTTGAATTGTTCCTATTTGTGTTTTTAATTCAGATGCCAAAGTTAATATTACACCCATCAACTGCTCCGTATTAACTTGTTCGAAATTTCTTTCGCCCCTAACATTTCCCACAAGACCAGTTTCATTCGTCATAGCTGTAAGGCTATCTGTGTTCAATACTATTCCAGAATCTTCTGTCATTAATCTCATATTCTGTGAATTTTCTGATTGAGAAAAATTTTGAAATGGTTCCGGACTATCTACCCGACTTATTAAATTGTTTTCCACTTCATTATTCATCACACCGTTCTCCTGTGTTGGCGAGTTCACCATGTCAACAATTTCGTCATTCTGACTATCCATCATTTTTGCCTTTTTCATCGATCACGTAATCATTTACAAAACATACAAAACTCGTCACTATATGAAAATTACACACAATGACACTTTATCTCCAACAATACCATTCACACGAAATGTTTCCCTCAAACACAATTAATCGAACAATTGAAATAATTGCACTAATTGTCAAACCCGTAGACAAGACAACAGAAATGAAATTTTGCAAAATAAATACCATTAGAATAATGTCAATTACCAAATCTACACATGCAATATAGACTATAATTACTAAACGACAAATTACTACAACAATACTACTGTCTACACAATCAGAAGAATTCCAAGGGACGATCCTGGCAGGGTCGCCACGTGCATGGGGGCTTAATTAAATGAAAATGCAAATAATTTTAATTTTTTTGCTTCAGTAGCTGTCTGTTCGGTTACGAAGTCTCGTAACGGTTGGCCCTGACTAGTATTATTACGCTATCTGACTGCATAGAACAATAACAAAGAATGAAATGGAAATTTTCATTAACACATTTAATTAATTAAGTCCCCAGCAACTATAAAACCTACGAAACCAAAGCACAAGTGTAACTGTTCTGTGTGTGGAAGTATGACTCAACGTACGCATCTGGCACGGTTCTTCTTCAATAACACAAGAAATTTTAAATATCATTTATACTGAATTAATTAAAGAAAATAAAAATACCATAATTACTCAAGAAAACCAGAATTACACTCTAATACAAGAACACAAGCCAGATGCTTTGTTGACTGAACCTGTAATAACGCATTATTTAAAACATGGAAATAATGAAAAATAAATCAAGTTTCGTTACCTTCATATATTGACCAAAATCACTCTAATCATTACAATATATCTCCACACCGACTCGCTATTACCACATCTCAACAAGAACTTTTCAGTATCACATCTCAGCAAGCACTCTCTACTAGCACATCTCAACAAACACTCTCTGCTACGAGTTCTTAACAAGCACTGACTACCACGAGCTCTCCCCAAGCACTGCCCACTACGACATCTCAATAATCACTGCCAGTGGAGGCGGCGGAACAATACTCTCTAGCGCGATCTCTGGCGCTGTGGCTCAGTGTAGCCACCTTTCAGTAGTGAACTTCGAATTAACAGGTAGTGAAATGTGTATAAAAAAAATGCGTTCCCTAGCTGTCCTTTCCAAAACCTTCAGTCATCATACTATGCAATATAACACATACTGTCAAAACGAACTGCAACAAATACTTAAATAACTACAGGGTTATTACAAATGATTGAAGCGATTTCACAGCTCTACAATAACTTTATTATTTGAGATATTTTCACAATGCTTTGCACACACATACAAAAACTCAAAAAGTTTTTTTAGGCATTCACAAATGTTCGATATGTGCCCCTTTAGTGATTCGGCAGACATCAAGCCGATAATCAAGTTCCTCCCACACTCGGCGCAGCATGTCCCCATCAATGAGTTCAAAAGCATCATTGATGCGAGCTCGCAGTTCTGGCACGTTTCTTGGTAGAGGAGGTTTAAACACTGAATCTTTCACATAACCCCACAGAAAAAAATCGCATGGGGTTAAGTCGGGAGAGCGTGGAGGCCATGACATGAATTGCTGATCATAATCTCCACCACGACCGATCCATCGGTTTTCCAATCTCCTGTTTAAGAAAGCCGAACATCATGATGAAAGTGCGGTGGAGCACCATCCTGTTGAAAGATGAAGTCGGCGCTGTCGGTCTCCAGTTGTGGCATGAGCCAATTTTCCAGCATGTCCAGATACACGTGTCCTGTAACGTTTTTTTCGCAGAAGAAAAAGGGGCTGTAAACTTTAAACCATGAGATTGCACTAAACACGTTAACTTTTGGCGAATTGCGAATTTGCTGCACGAATGCGTGAGGATTCTCTACCGCCTAGATTCGCACATTGTGTCTGTTCGCTTCACCATTAAGAAAAAATGTTGCTTCATCACTGAAAACAAGTTTCGCACTGAACGCATCCTCTTCCATGAGCTATTGCAACCGCGCCGAAAATTCAAAGCGTTTGACTTTGTCATTGGGTGTCGGGGCTTGTAGCAATTGTAAACGGTAAGGCTTCTGCTTTAGCCTTTTCCGTAAGATTTTCCAAACCGTCGGCTGTGGTACGTTTAGCTCCCTGCTTGCTTTATTCGTCGACTTCCGCGGGCTACGCGTGAAACTTGCCCGCACGCGTTCAACCGTTTCTTCGCTCACTGCAGGCCGACCCGTTGATTTCCCCTTACAGAGGCATCCAGAAGCTTTAAACTGCGCATACCATCGCCGAATGGAGTTAGCAGTTGGTGGATCTTTGTTGAACTTCGTCCTGAAGTGTCGTTGCACTGATATGACTGACTGATGTGAGTGCATTTCAAGCACGACATACGCTTTCTCGGCTCCTGTCGCCATTTTGTTTCACTGCGCTCTCGAGCGCTCTGGCGGCAGAAACCTGAAGTGCGGCTTCAGCCGAACAAAACTTTATGAGTTTTTCTACGTATCTGTAGTGTGTCATGACCATACTTTGAGCTACAGTGAATTTATGAAATCGCTTCAATCATTTGTAATAGCCCTGTACATAGCATAAATACATAAACTTCAACATCATCCTCATCTGTAAAAAAAAAAAAAAAAAAAAACTTCATTATCCATATTATCATAATTCCATTATTATCATCACCTGTAAATAAAAACTTCATTATCCATAGTAGCATATTCTTCATCATTATTCATCATCATTCATTATCATCTGCAAAAAAATCACTTCATTATTCATTACACAATTATTCCTTATTTCTAGCATATTTCATCACTAAAACTAAGATGTGTAGTTCTGTCTGACAGCCTGCATCAATCGCCTCGTATTCTGAAAGAAAAAATTCGTCAAGACTGCTATTCTACGATGTGTATAGTATATTCTTGTTAATGCTTGTTAATTCTGATCCATTTACTCTTCATGACAAGTTATCGCATTTTCTTTCGTTCATTCCGATGGTGAAATTTCCATTTCATGTTTAATTTATTTCCTTTGCAGGTTATTTCTTTCTGAACATGATGAACAAAGATTAATGTCTTGCATTTAAATCATATACCCACTAAATGAAAACTGGTTTATAGTAACATAATTTGAGCATACAGCATAGCATGACAGAAAACGTAATACGTCAAAAACATAGACAGTGTTCAGAAGCAAAAATGTACCCAGTGTATCACAATGTAGCAGCAAAAAAAAAAAAAAATGTAAAGTAGTCACGATGCTGAGATATCATAAGGCAAAAATGTCAAAGTCAACTGGTGTTTGCTATATCTTAACTATTTCATAGTGCATACAAACAAAACATGAAACAATCCTACATACATAAAAAAAATGGAAAATTTGCACAGTCTGATGTGTAACGACAAGAAGAGCGACCTGCTAACCTTACCTTGCCGGCCACTTGCCAAGAAAAAATACGACAATCATCAGTAAGTATTCATGTGAATATAAATGCATAAGTGGTCATAAAAATAGGAAATGGCATTACAGTCTGATAAATCATAAAGTATCTTCATTCAATAAAAGGTTTGACGTTCGATATGTGGTGGTTTCCTTTGGTTTTTCTGGTTCTCAAAGTTTCGACGTGTACAACATTGAGGTGAGGAATACTGCGAATCCGATATGGACCTGCGTATAGAAATTCAAATTTACTGCACCTACCTTTTATTCTGTTGGATAAATAGTGTGTACGTACTAATATCTTCTGTTCAACGTGAAAGTGACGGCGTGTACAAACCTGTTTTTGCTGTCTTCTCTGGCGCTCTGCGGCACGTTTGATGTTATTCAGCGCAATGTCTATTATTTCATGGTGTCGAAGTCGACGAGACGTAGGAAAGGTTACTAATTCTTTAATTTTGTTAGGTGGTTCAACATTTTTCAGTAGAACAGACGGAGATAGCATAGTAGATTCATTTGGTATAGAATTAATTACATCCTGGAATGAGAGTATGTGTGTGTCCCAATCAATATGTCTTTTATGGCAGTATATTCTACACAGTTTACCAACTTCTTTCATCAATCGTTCACAAGGGTTCGAAGAAGCATGGTACCAGGATATATAGATCGGAGAAATGTTTCTAGCTCGTAACATACGTGTCCATATAGCAGATCGAAACTGTGATCCATTGTCGGAAATTACTTTCAACACATGCCCTACATGAAATAGAAAATGTTTTACAAATGCTTTCGAAACAGTTTTAACAGTAGCTTTGCGTAACGGAGTGAAGGTAACAAATTTTGAAGTGAGTTCAACAGCGACAAAGTTGTAGCTAAAACCTCTATTAGTTCTGGGAATCGGACCAAAAATGTCTACAGCGGCCATATGTCTCAATTTAACAGGTACAATGGGATGTAATGGAGGAATATGTGAAGTTGTGTCTGACTTGGCTTTCTGGCAGATTTTGCATGACGCTAAAACTCGTCGTATACGTTTCTCCATGTTGGTAAAATAACAGTTCTGTCTCAGTATAAGAAAACATTTTCTGGCTCCGTAATGTGCGTAACTTAAATGAGTATACCAAATTAATTTGTTAACCAGTTCGTCAGGAATGCATAATAACCAATTGTTGCTGTCAGGATGGTAGCGGCGAAACAGAATGTCATTGCGTACAGTGTAATGGTTTCTAATCGTAACATTATTCCTATCTTGCCACAGTTGTTTAATCTCTTTCCACACATTGTCTGTACTTTGCTCTTGTGCTATGTCCCGTAATGACGACGAAATGAAATTTTCAAATGCAACTTGTTGAATGTACATGACGCTGAAATTTGGTTTGCAGAAGTTGGTTGCGATGTCTTGCTGAATGTTGCTGAGAGAACGGGATAGTGCGTCTGCTACAATATTTTGTGTGCCGGGAATGTGAACAATTGTAAAATTAAATTCCTGCAAGTAAAGTTTCCATCTGCTTAATCTGTCGTGTGTAAATTAAGCCGAAAGTAAAAATTGTATCGCTCTGTGGTCTGTGTAAACGGTAGTATGTCTTCCATAAAGAAAATGCCGAAATCTGGTAAAAGCCCAAACAACACATAATGTTTCAAGTTCTGTAACGGAATAATTTCGTTCAGCAGGTGACAGAATGCGACTTGCAAATGCGATGCTTTTAATGACTGTACAACCATCTTCAATTTCCTGAAAAATATGTACGCCTAAAGCGGTGTTAGAACTGTCGGTGGCAATGGAAAAATTTCTGGTAAGATCTGGGTGCGATAAAAGTGGTGCATTCAACAAGGCTTCTTTCAGGTTCACAAATTCAGAATGTGCTTGCCTATCCCAGGACCAAATAGTGTTTTTACCTGTCAATTGACATAATCTAGGGGTGTCTAAAGCAGAGTAATGAATAAATTTACGAAAAAAATTAATTAAACCCAAAAAGCTGCGTAGTTGTTTTTTCGTCGTAGCAACAGTAATGTCACGTAAAGTTTGAAGTTTTTCCGGGTCAGGCGCAATGCCTTCTGCTGAAATTACATGTCCAAGAAATTTTATAGAAGTTTTACCAAAGTGCGATTTACTGAGATTAACTGTAAGTCCTTGTGCACAAAAAGTTTGCAACAGTTGTTCAAGAATCAGAGTGTGTTCAGACCAGTTAGTTTCTGCAATAAGAATGTCGTCTACGTACGTTGTGATTCTGTCTTTAAGTTCTGTCGGAAGTATTGTATTCAAACCGCGAATAAAAGCTGCTGAAGAAATTGTTAAACCGAATGGTAATTTACAAATTTGATAACAGTCACCAAAACAGAGAAATGCTGTGTACGTTCTGCAGTTCGGATGGAGCTGAATTTGCCAAAATCCCGATTTCAAATCTAATGTGGAATAAATAGCAGTACCATGAAATTTCTGTAGAAGGTCTTCTAGTGTCTGTGGGCGATCTGTTTCATTAATAATAATATCATTGATGTGACGCGAATCAAGTACGAGGCGAAGTGAACCATCTTTTTTCTTAACAATATGCAACGGGTTTATGTACGGACTAACTGCCGGTTCAATAATCCCTTGGTCAAGCATAGCTGGCAATTCTTTCTTAACTTGTTCTCTATGGATATATGGAATGGGATAATGCTTGGCTTTAAATGTGTCGTGCTGTTTAACTTGAAATTCATACATAAAACCAGACATAGTACCAGGAACGTTGTCAAAAACTGGAGCTTGCTGTAAAAGAATTTTGTGTAGTTGCGTGCGTTCGTCGTCCGTATTTGCACTGCTTTGTTTAACTTTATCAGAAATCATCTGCATGACGTCATAGTCAGCTTCGTCTGGAGTATTATAGTTGTGTACGTACGTATCTGTGAACAATGTGGAATTACAGTCTATGCTACGTGATACGGAAATGACCTCTCTACAATTAATTGTTTGTTCTTCCGCAGATAAAAAGTGCTGAAATTCTAAAGCCAATTGTACATTTTCATCCTTCAACATTAAATAGGAATTTTGAAAGTCAATAATTGCGTCGTGTTGTACCAGAAAATTCGTACCTAAAATAACGTCTGTTGTCAATAAGGGAACCATCCAAAAATTTGAGTGAAAAGTATGACCTGCAATACAAAATGATAAAAGCGTCTGTAATTTAACATCTACTCCTTTACTCGATATTGCTCCTTTTACTTTCGTTTTGCCTAATGGTAATGTAAGATAGGTATTCTCTTTGTTACACTCGTTGAAAGTTTCTTCATTTATTACTGACATAGGTGATCCAGAATCGATTACTGCTGAAAATTTCGATGATCCAATTTTAATTTCGATGACAGGATGTGAAATGGTTTTTTGAACAACTGGTCTTTCCTGCAAAACAGTGTCTCGTATGTCGTCAAAAGTAATAACATTTTCGTGAACAACATTCTGCGTGTCTAAAGTAGTGCTTGCGTTACTGGAAGATGCAACCTGTACTGTATCTAGTCAAATTCTATCTGACGTGTTATTATTATCAGGAGGATTCTGTGGCATTTCGACTATTTGAACTGTACTGTTATTTCTTCCAGACGTATTACGTTCTGGACGATATCTACTGTCTGGTTCATTCATGAGAATATGTTCTTGCGGATGATTTTGCTGTTGGTAAGACCGACTGTTATTAAACGTACGCTGAAAATTGTGCTCATTGTTTTTACGTCTGTCGTGATAGTCATTTCTATACGGTGCATTGCGATAAGAATTGAAGTAGTGAGTTTTCTGTACATACTGATTCCCTTGTTGCTGTGCGTTACTATTTGTTGGGGGCGACGCTATACGCGTACGCGGCGAAACATTAAAGCCTGGTTGACCTTGTGCATTACATTGTTGGTTAGTTATGCTAACCGGCTGGCTTTCATGCTGTTGCGGTGAAAAACGTCTATTGTTACCAAAATGCAGTTCCTGTTGCTGATAATTTTGACGATATTGATAATTAAAATTTTGTTTGTTATTAAAGTTCTGGTGGTTGTCGTTCCTAAAGCGTCTACTACCTTTGCTATTGAAATTGCGTGGTTGATCGTAATTGTTGTATGTTTGCTGACCTTGGTTATAATATGAAAAATTTTTGTTTATAAAGGAATAATCCGATTGCTGCATTTCCAAAAGCTGTAACAGATCTCTGAATGAAGAAATATTTTCCTTCTGCTGACCTGTTAAAAGTGACACTCTCAATGACCGTGGTAATTTAGAAATGCATAATTGTATAAGTGCAGATTCACTGTATGGTTCACTTAAGTACTGGTTTTGTTGGACCATGTGCTCAAAAAATTGCGTGTCAGTGGAAAAATTCGAGTTCTCATAATTTGGTAAACTAATTAGTTGATCCTTAATTCCGCGCTGTGTCGTCTTCGACCAATACGCTGACAGAAAAGCATTCTGAAATTCTTCTACCGAGTAGCATTGTCTCGCGATCGGTCTCATACGAGTTGCGGGTTCGCCTTCCAAAAAACTGCAAATAAATTCAAGTTTGTGCGTCGCAGGCCAAGTCGGTGGAAAAGCAAAGCTAAATTGTTGTATCCAATCCAGGGGGTGAATCTGTGTTCTGTCATTTTTAAATACTTTAAATTTTCTCACTGATAGAAAATGTTTGTAATCAAAATTATCGTCTCTGTATGACGGAACAGGTTCAGGATTGTATGAGAATCTGTTTGACTGTGTCTGTTCGGTGTCTAACTCACGTACTCTTTGTAGATTACCTAAATTATACTGGCTGTGTGACTGTGAGAAATGTTCGGAATTCTCCGTATGCTGTGACGTGTTACTAACTGAAATATTTTTCATCTCTGTTACATCTTGCTGTAAACTTGACAATTTTCTACGTAATGTATTATTAGACGAATCTATCTCACTGATCGTCTGCTGTAAATTTTGGAATTCAGGTGTTTGGTTAAACAAAATTGGTGCAGTATCGTCTGATTTGCTGTCATTATTATTTTCAATAACGTCAATACGACTGGCCAATTCATCATATTTTTCGGTCAGTATTTTTACCTGATCATCGTTTTTAGTGTCAGAAGCATTAATTTGTTTTTGTATTTTCCGTGTGGTTTCGTTCAATTTTTTAACGTCAGCTTTGATGACATCAGAATCCTGTGTTAGTTCTAATTGTTCGAGTCTGTCTGTCACTTTCTGAAACTCTGCTGTGTGTGTGTCTGTTTTCGATTTAAGATCGAAAATTTCATCATGTAATTCTGTGTTCAACTGTTTGATGGTATTAATTTCGTCGGACACTGTAGCAATATTGTTGTCTACGTATGTTTTTGCTTTCGCAAACAATTTACGTTTATCTTCCTGTCTCTGTGCAGTGATTGTTTCCAAGACTTGTCGCTTTACTTTATTCTGTTCCTGTATAAATTTACGGAAACGCGTATCACTGTTTTGTAGGTGATGATTAAAACGCTCGTTAATTTGACTGTTCTGTTGTTCGAATTTCGCGTCTATCTTTGCATCCATTGTGCGCGAAAGTTCTGCTGTCATTAATTTAAACTCGTCGCGTAATTGTGTTGCCTTTTCAGAGCATTGTTTACCGACTGCACTAATTTTGTCTCTAAGTGATTCTGTTGCAGCTGTTTGCATATCCCTTAATTCTTGAGCAACAGATCTAATTTCTTCACCACTTTTCCTAGCGCAAGCCTCAATTTCCTCGCGTAATTGTTCCTTAGTATCATGATACTGCGCGGCAACGGCTGTAATCTGTTCACTAAGCTGTCTGGAATTATTATCTAATTTTTCATTCAACTGTTTGGAATTGTGGTCTAGTTTTACATTAAGTTGTCTGTTCTGTTCACTAAGTTGTTTGTAATTGTCGTCTTGTCTTTCATTGTGTTGTTTGGAATTGCTGTCTATTTTTTCGTTAAGTTGTTTGAAACTTTTTTCTGGTCCATCATTCAACTGTTTGGAATTTTCGTCTTGTTTCTTAAGACGTTCACCCATTTGTCGTAAAAATGCCATAACTTGATCCCAGCCAAAATTATCGGCTCTATTCTCCGTGCTGTGTGATGGAGTACCTGCAATTGTCACGTTTTGTGTGACCATTTGGTCATTCTGTGATTCACCAAAAGGTTTGCCCATCGGATGCGCACTGTTAGTCACTACCTCGGAATTAAATAAATCCGACGCATTCTGATTACACTGTTCTTTTTCATTAAAAAAAATCTGTCCGTTCGTCACGTAAATCCTGCAAACCGGGTGTGTTAAGCTGGGCAGCGCTCATTGCAACAGAACCCCCCGCGTCATCAATTGTCGTCAAATTAACAGAGGACACAATTGAATTCGTTTGTTCAACGTTTATAACACTCCTGTCTGCTACTACTGTACCATAACCTTAAAGCTGGAAACAGGCTTTGAAATAAAACTATTTTGTTATAGCAATTATGGTATAAAGTAACAGAGCAGTGTTACCCTCTGGGAGGATTTTTGTTAAGTTGACCGTGTTGTACCTAACGGAAGTGGCTTATCGGAAATGAAAGAACAGAATTACGTAAATATTTGAACAGTACCAAACAAATTTTGCCTATCTGCACTGTTCAACAGGTAAAGAAAACGGCCGCCAGCCTAACTAGGCAAGAGAAAGATTAATATTCTCGTTCAAGAAAGTAGGTATAAGTAGCTATAATGGACAAACACAACCTAGACTTGGCCACACGCGAGTGCAATGAACTCTGACACACATATATTTTAAGATTGAAGCTATCAACTGGAGCAGCGCAAACTATCTGCTAAATTATAAGAGATACCGAAACACCCTATTACTTTCAGGCTTACATAAAGTGAATGGTCTTTATAATATTACTATTAACTTGCACTTCTAATATACAAGATACACAAACACATAGCAAACATGAATATATAAAGTTTCACAATTGCAGCTTTCTCACTTTTACTACAGCGAAACACAATAATGACCAAATTGCAAGAAACTGACTCACCTTTTTAGGATTTATTACAGACAATAATGTGATTATTTGCCTTATAAGCCTCAGTCTTAAGAACTTTTAATATTGAAGTTAGCAACAGCACTTTAAATAGCAGTTTTAATAGGAAAGTTATTTTGAGCAAATGATATTTACTTTAACTGCACTATATTGCCACATTAACTTTAACTTTACTTTGTCCAATAGGCATTAACTAGCAAACTGAGTTTTAACGTACTTTCAGTAAGGATACTCGGTAATCACTTTACTTAGAACGGAGAGGACCCTGAGAGGTGTTATGATGAGGAGAAAAATCAAGGTAGGTACATAAATTCAGATACACATTACCTTATATTTCAGCACAATAACACATCCATTAAGCTGATCCTTCACTGTACATCCTTACAATATGACGTTGCAATGATTGCGCAATGTGGTGGCAACTGCATGTTGGTAGGTGGAATTGCAGACAGAATTGCTGGACTCTGTCATTTCTTGGTGGCGAAGATAGGTACAAATTCCAGAATAGCCCAGCTACTTATCCATCCATCCGAGGCATTGGAAAATAACAGAAAAGCCTCTCTCGAAACCAGCACTATGCAACTTTTACACAACAGTGCACAGACTCGTAGCTCATCTCTGACTGGTGGCTCGTCCCCGACTGACTATTCGTTCCACCTTTTCCACCTAGGCCAACCACAATTCGCGCGCTACACAGTTCCGTTCCTGAGGGGAACCACACTACCTCTTACACACAAAATTACTAAGATTCCTAAGTGAGGATCAGCAGTTTACATAACAGCAAACAAACGCATTGAATAACACAGAACATTTGCATATATTAACATTTCTACAAAAAATTATTCACACAAAATTACAATCATATACAGTAAGTTTTGTTCCCTCCAAATGGGACAAAGAATATAAATTGTAGATACACTACTTTGCATTGAACCAAAACATGACGTCAAAGTTTGTACAAAGAAATGAGTATACAATTTTGTGTTATCTATTCAATCAAACACATTTACAGAAGCTCAATGATGAAACATAAAATGAACAAAAAGCAAAATAAATCATTACAGCATTAGAGCTATGGTGTTACACGTTAACATAAAAATCATTATTAATGGTCGGTACGCACTGATTGTCAGTAAACGGGGGATTGTCATCATTACACTGTGTGTCACAAGTACTATCGTTCAAATTATTAGAATCGGCTATTTCATTCATTACACATCGCGATGTACTGTTAACAGTTTTTCGCGGCATTTTTCTCAAAACAAATAAATCACAAATGAAATAAACACAATGCAAAAAGCAACAAACACAAATACAACAAAGAGCAACAAATTGCCGATGATCTGTGGAAGAAAGATTGACAAATTAGAAAATGCGTTGCGCCAAATGCTAATTATATTAAGTAAATAAGAGCAGATATATGACTACTTCTCAGAAGATTCACAAAGAAATACGATCCTGGTCCGGATGTCGCCTAGTGTAACCTCCCAGCAGTATATTTTAATAAATGCTAATCAAGAAAATGGAACCAAGCGTAACCTCCCCGCAAATAATATTGTTAAATAAGAATGCAAATTGGAGCCAAATGTAAACTCCCCACAAAATTGATAAATGATAATTGACCAAAAACCCACACAATAATATTAATTAGATAATGAACCATGAACCGTATCTAACATCTCAACAGAAATAATTAAACCTGATAAATTTTATGACAGCAGCGCTGACCTTCGGCCCTGTATTCTGAATAAAACAAGCAAAAATTCTTTCCTCAATAAAAACTGCATCTATATCTGCTCTTATTTATTGACACAGCTTCGTGCAATGCTGGTGTATAATTTTTTTTTTGATTCTTGGAAGGAATGCATAGGAAATATTCTTTGAATTGAAATGAATGCTTTTTCTTCAAAAAAGTGGAAAAATTCTTTAAATTGAAATGATTACTTTTCTTTAAAAGATTTACTTTATAAAAAAATTATTATTGTGGCATTTTTTGAACAGATTAATTACAATTAGCATACGTTACTAGATGTGCGCAATGCTGCTTCATTACCTCTACAACAACACTCATCGTCCACCACAATCCTGACCAGAGTCGCAAGAAGAACACGCCGTCACCTGTGACAACTGAGTCCAGAAAGTTGTCCTGTTCGGCTGCAAGGCGGTGAAGAAATGCGCGAGAAGCATCAACTCGTTGCCGCATGTCGTCCTCAGTCAGCATGCGTGGCACCCACCTTACGCACACCTTCCGGTAGTTCAATGTTTCCGTTAAAATTCTGTGAGCGGTGCTTTGGGAAACCTCAGAAACCAATGTGCAGAGATGATCCAGCGTGATCCACCGATCTTCATGCACGCTTTGCTCAACCTTCAGCACTGTCTCCTCAGAAAGTGACGGTCTCCCGCTTTTTTGTACGTCGTGGATTTCGGTCCAACCAGCTGCAAACTCTCTACACCACTTACGAACATTTTTGACATCCATGCACGATTCACCATACACTTCCGTCAATTGGCGATGGATTTCAATCGGTGCAGTGCCCTTTGCGTTAAAAAATCGAATAACTGCGCGCAATTCTCACTTGGCGGTAACATCCAACGGGAGCTCCATTCTCAACGGCTGCCAAGCCAAGACTGAGCGCCTCAGCGCGGCGTGTGCATGTTTACATACAGCGTGTGAAGCACTATTCATAACAGTGTGACCAAGTGCCACACAAACACAGTTCTGTACTTATAAAAAAATTGGAGGGCTTACTTTTGGGATTACCCTCGTATCAACCTGATAATTAGGTCAGAATGGGATTGGTGACGTCGAATCGCATGTGACCGAAATCAACAGAAAACACTAACCTCAGATGAACAGTCGTATGTTCCTAGGACCTAAATCCATATCTTAATTACTTACGTTAAATGGGTATTTTCTGTGATGTCTATTGGGTAATGCTTCTGTGTTGAATCAGTTATGCTAAAAATACTATAATACCAATTATTAGTTAAAATAGTAAACTCTGCTGTAAGGTGCAATATTATTAATAATGAGATCGAAAGAACACTTGTTTCAATTTTTGCTGATGCGCAGAGAGCATGAGTGATCATTTCTTGTACCAATTACAGTTGATCAGTAAGAGTATGACGTTGGTGATAAGAAAACAAAAATTAAATTTTGAGCGTTTTTTTTTCTCAAACAACATTTTTACAATAAATGTTCGAAATTCCTGCCTCCAACATCTACGTCGCCCACGGCGTTACACATCGGCAACTTCGTAGGACAAATCTGAACTGCTATACTTTGTTCATCGTAATAATAAACCAGATGTAAACAAAGACAAACGCGATGACTGATCAGTAGCCTTAGCACACGTACACTGACGTTGCTGCACTCTTGGAAGCAGGTCGTACTTTTGTATTAGATGTTTCATTACTATGTTACAGTATGGTAAATAACATTTTAAGATATACTTAACTTTCAATAGCCATCAACGTTTTTCTTGATCATAATTTAGCTATCTTGTTTTTATTTAAAAAATCGTGTACAGTCGCAGTCCGTGTGTTGTGCTCTGATTGTCGCGCCTTTAATAGGTACTGTGAAAATGGCTGACGCTACTTTCTGATCTCCAGGGCAACACTAGCGTGGAACACAGTTAAATAGTGGCGAAAAAAGGTGGTTCTTAATGTTTTTCACAATTTCATAGAAAGAATCGGCTTTAGAGTTTACTGGGTAACTAGATCTACGAAAGTTCAGGGATGTTTGTAAACGGGATGTATAGTGGAATCGGTAGCTTTGGTGAATGGTAATCTGGTACAATTCATGCCTCAATGCTTCAAATGTCGCTTTCGTGTTCCTTTTTTTCGTTCAGTTTGGAATACCAACGTATTTTAAATGGAAAATGGGTCAAAAATATGCTAATTAACTCATAGCTAATCATCATTTTAATGAAAAATGCATGTCTTCAGGTTTGTAATTACATATTGCACATAAAGTTCCAATTCTCATTGCAATATGTATTCTTAATTATATGTATTTTATAATCGATTGTTAAAGGTTGTTTAAACTGAGGAAACCGAGCGAGATGGCGCAGTGGTTAGCACACAGGACTCGCATTCGGGAGGACGACGGTCGAAAACCGCTTCCGGCCATCTTGATTTAGGTTTTCCGTTATTTTCCTAAATCGCTTCAGGCGAATGCCGGGATTGTGCCTTTGAAAGAACACTGCCGACTTCCTTCCCCATCCTTCGGTAATCCGATGGACCGATGACCTCGCTGTTAGGTTCCCTTCCCCAAATCAAACAACATCCAAACACCCAAATTAAGAAGGCTTAACATATCAAATTTTAGGACAAAAATATAGTTTTCATTTGGACTATGTTCTATACCGCAGATGTGATCTCACACGAGCCAGAGTGATAAGCGTGATGAAAACATGGTAAACAATAATTTTCATAGCATGGAACACGGCATACAATTGCTGTATTTTTACAGCTACCACCATACCACTGCAATGTGGATCCTACAGAACTGATGTGGAGCCAAGTTAAGAGATGATAGCGAGAAATAGAAGGCATTTAATCTTCCAGACGTACTGGAACTAATGCACGAAGCTTCGTCACACGTTACTGCCGAACGCTGGCGGAATCTGGAAAGGCACGTCCATAAAAGGAAGAGGAGTAAGCGTGGCCCTTGGATAGCTTCGTGGATTCTGCTGTTGATCAACTGTTTATCAGTATAGCAAATTACAGTTCCAGCACTGAAATGTATTTCTCGGTTTCGGTTATGGAAGGAGTTCAGAGATTACGAGACGACTGACTGTCAGTAATACTTTCAGTGGCTTCAATATTTAACTGTACGGTGAATTCCCTGCAGTACGCTTTTGTGCCAGAAATATTCGCGTAGAAAAATTACCCTTTGTTTAAGTTAGGAATATTATCACTCTTGTTTTTATTTATAATATTATATTAGCTAAGAACGATAGCATGTTACGCTTTTCTTCTGGTCTCCTATGAAGCACCCAGTATTGCTGGTATCCTGCTGAATACTATTTCATTCGAAGCTAGATTGTTTCTCTGATCGTCGCTTCTTACGCCGTAACGGCAACTGCTCACATTCAGTTGGACCATCTAGATGGCCACTGCCATTCAAGCTAAATGCGCCGGTAAAGCTGTTGTACAGTATTAATGCTCGGTTGTGCGCGTAACGCACAGCGTAAAACGTATCCTTATTATCGCATTTGACTGTAATCGAAACAGTTTGCTTTCTTCTCCATGTGAAACGGATGCAGTAAGATTCCAGGAAACACGGAAGAATTCACGGTGTAATAATTACATCAGGTTTATTCTTATGATGATCACGACCAAACACGTTCGCGTTCCGTGCAACATTCACCTCGCTTGCTTTTGAATGGCTGTCGCTGTATGGTCACAGCTCAATAAAGCAGCTTTTCCGACGTACCGTGCCCTGTTCTGACCGCATTATCAGGTTGTTGTAATCACTTACTTTCGTAAAAAAGAAGTGAACTGTTCTACAATCTACAAGTATCGCATATCAGAACAAAAATGTTTCATTCTAGATGCCACTGGAGATGCCTTGGAGTACAAGACGAAACGCGTCTGGAACAAATGAAATACATCGCAGCAATAAAATGCGTTTTCATTTACAAAACGGATAATTGAAACGTTCGACCATGATGGGGGCCATGTCTGTTGAACGTTGTTTGAAAGAAAACGCGCCGCGCGGGATTAGCCGAGCGGTCTCAGGCGCTGCAGTCATGGACTGTACGGCTGGTCCTGGCGGAGGTTCGGGTCCTCCCTCGGGCATGGGTGTGTGTGTTTGTCCTTAGGATAATTTAGGTTAAGTAGTGTGTAAGCTTAGGGACTGATGACCTTATCAGTTAAGTCCCATAAGATTTCACACACATTTGAATATTTGAACAAAGGAAACGCGATAGCGAATCTCTCAACAATGTTTGAAAGCTTTTACAAAGAACCCATCTCATTTTGTGAATAGATTTCCTGCCGTTGATGAATCACGTGCCCACGACGGCTCTTTTGGACTGAAAGAAACCTGTGAGTAGAAACCAGTCGTTCTGCAACAAGTATACTGCATCTAATGGTTATGTAATGTTGTTACTTTAATTTGTTCTGATTACGGTGCTGATAGACAATAAAAGCGGGTTAAAAGCTGTGAGCTGTCTGGGGAAGTTAACCTTGCATTACTGCACAACTGTTCCACCAGGTATCCAGTCTAGCTTACCAAATTCCCAACCAGACTAACATTAATTATAATCTTTTAATAGTCATACGACAATCGGTGATATATATATATATAAAAAAGAGAATTTAAATAAAAAAGAAATAAATCAGTTTATATTTGGAAATTTATTTTAACATTGATCATTGAAATTTCAGCATATTAAACTTGATTCAGAATTAAACTGGTGCCTTATTTAGGATTGTAAAAATGTGAGTTTGTAATCTTATGGAACACATCAAATATGTAGCCAAGATTTGGAGACTGCATACAACGCTGCATTCAATAAAATAACACACAAAGAACGTTGAAACATATGAAAGAGGAAATTAACCACAACCAACCGATTCAATTTTCACCCAAAGAAGTTACGTTCGTAGCGCAATCCTGTCCGTCATGTAATTACCACACACTGGTATACTAAATTCATACTAACTCTCCGTGAAATCTTCCCGAAAAGATTAGCTGAGGGCTACTTTCATGATTACACCACAAGCTACACGTGGTCAACTTGGTTTACACAAAGAGCGTAACTCCACAATAATTTTGATAATTAAAATAAATTAGATCGAAAAGCAATTTACAAAAGAAAAACCTCGAACTGGTTACTATCGTCTTACTATTAACCTGATGGGTCAAACAATTGTATAAGCACGTGGTACTGGTCTCACAAAGTACACCCCACGCGGGTTGAACATAAAGAAAAGTTGCTATATTGAAAAATATTGTCAAGACGAGACTTTATAATCTCACGCACATTCGCATTGAAGATTGATGATGCTAGTTAGAGTTACTGATCAACACGTGGTTGCACTTTACTCACAAAGTAGTGACAAAGCAACTACCGGAATATATTCTGAACTTCACACTCGAATTACACTGCGTTGCAATTTAAGATAACATTAGCTATTTTAGAGCTAAACCAGAAATAAAGGTGATTAAATTTTCAGTTAGGCTGAACTTAAGAAATCCATTGTCCTACAGACTTAGCAGACACGCGCTTAGCTGGAGATCTTACCACTTCAGACGCTCGCCACGGACAGACTGCCCTGCACTCCTACCGAGCGTGCTTCCCAAATACAAACGGAAGTGACCAGAGAGGCAGCTTCCTATACCAACATGACAAGGGACGGACAGGACCATACTAAGGATAGAAACGTCTTTGCTTTTAGAAAGCGTAGCTACCTGTTCCGACGTTGGTCCTACTGTTCTCTAGCAGACAGGCTTGTCTGCTACCCTCAAGCATGCAACTAGAAATACATTTGCTCATTCATCCTCTCACACAGAAGGGAAGGGGGATGACAGTATCTTATCATATACAGTATATAAAAGAAAGCGGATGTAGGTTCCGTATGAGACTGTGTGACATGAATTACATATAAACTGTGTTTTAAAGTGTAGTAGTATGACAGATCGTTCTTGTTTATGTGTAAAAGTAACATGTTTCACTGCTCAGTCTGCTCCCAGATAGTCAGAAACACCACAGCAAATTTAGAAGAGGAATTTATGCCGTAAATGAAAACAGATTTAAGAAATTAACATGAAAGGAATCCAACAGAGACCTTTCAGTTATAGTCAGTTTTTTCCTGATTTATGAAAGGAATTTTTCTTCATTACTTTGCAAAAGATACAGAAATATCAGGCGAATGAATGAAAAAAACTGCTGATCAACTGAATGGGTAACAAATGTTAAGGAAAAATCGAGACATTGAGCGCGCTTTGCTATTGATAAAATTGAGTGATTAGAAGTACAAATCCAACGTAGGTTTGGCACCGTTATTATCTCTTTCTGAAAAAATTAGTGGTTAGTATTTATTTCAGCCCAATGAAGGTGTTATGTTAGAAGCAGATAGCTGTTATTCATACTTTTTCGAGTACGTCGCATGCGCTTCTATACACTGCAAAAACGTTTCACACTCAGGTGACCTAAGTGGGCGTGCGATATGCACATATGCACATGACGGTAGCATGGCATTCACAAGGTACAAAAGAGCAATGCATTGGCGGAAGTGCCATTTGTACTCAGGTGATTGATGTGAGAAGTTACCGACGTCATTATCATCACACAACAGCAACTGACAGACTTTGAACGCGGAACGGTAGTTGTAGCTAGACGCATGGGACATCCCATTTCTGAAATCACTAGGTAATTCAGTGCTCCGAGATCCACAGTGTCAAGAGTGTGTGGAGAAAACCAAATTTAACCATTACCTATCACCACAAACAACTCAGTGGCCAATGGTCTTACTTAACGATCGAGAGCAGCAACGCTTGCGAAGAGCTTTCAGTGCTAACAGACTGGGAACTCCACTTGATATAAATTGAGAAATGAATGTGGGACATACGACTAACGTATCCGTTAGGAGTGTGTGATGAAATTTGTAGTCAATGGGCTATGGCAGCAGACGACCGACGCGAGCTAACAGCACGACATCACATGCAGCGCCTCTCCTAGACTCGTGACCATATTGGTTGGACTCTAGACGACTGGAAATCCGTGATCTGGTCAGATGACTCCTGATTTCAGTTGGTAAGAGCTGATTGTAGGGTTCGACTGTGGCGCAGACCCTACGAAGCCATGGACCTAAATTCTCAGCAAGGGACTGTGCAAGCTGTCACTGGTTCCATACTGTGCCGTCTGTGTTTACAAGGAATGCAGTGGGCCATCCGGTCCAACTCAACCGAATATTGACTTGATGTATTTGTGTTCGACTACCTGGAGACCATTTGTAATCATTCATGGATTTTGTGTTCCCAAACAACGATGAAATTTTTAGGGATGACTGTGCGTCATGTCACCAGGCTGCAATTATTCGCGATTGGTTTGAAGAATATTCTGGACAATTCGAGCGAATGATTTGGCCACCCAGATCGCCGCATATGAATCTCAGCGAACATTTATGGCACACAATCGAGATGTCAGTTCGTGCACAAAAGCCTGCACCGGCAACGGTTTCGCAATTACGGACGGCCATTGAGTTGGCATAGATCAATATTTCTGAAGAGGGCTTCCAACAACTGCTTGAGTCCATGCCACGTCGAACTGCTACACTTCGCCGTGCAAAAGTAGGTGCGACACGATATTAGCAGGTAGCCCATGAGGAGGTATCCCATGACTTGTTTCATCTCAGTGTATAATGTGTATTGACCTTAGAGGGGGAGTACGTCGGAAAGCAAGTAGATGCGAAACGTAAAAAGCAGTCTTTCATTGGGAAGACAGAAAATTTTCATCTTCTCCTGTTAGTGAAACCTTTGGTTGCATTTTTGTGTATGTTCTTTGGAGATACTGAAATAGCGTTCTTTCTTCGAGTGTTGTTTCAAAAAGATTTATCCCATTTCATTAGGCTATTTTCTACAATGAGGAGTCTGCAAGAATGAATACAGAAATTCGAGATAAATTTTAAATTATTAATCAAAATAATCATCTTATGGTGCAGTTCTTCTTGTTGTCTCCGTGCTTGCTAAGAAAATGGGATGAGAAGTTCCGCCTTATGCAAGACACCTTTTGCTTTTGTTTCACCCATACATGTTTCAGCACTTTTGTGCTATCATCAGTGGGTTCTATTTTTATTTTTAACTGTAAATTTGTTGTTAACATATTAACATTTTCGTCGTTTACAACATTATGTAAAAGTTGCATTTATAACTTAATTGGCGAAAAGTAACATACCTTACATTATATTATTGTCCTTTTGTACCTAACTATGTAACAATAACTGTAAACAACATGTTACCAGCAGCACAGCAGACAAAACGTAAGGCTTTACAAATAGAAAATAAATTACGTTTTGCTGTTTGCAGATGACATGTTGTATATTGTGTAGCATAACAGCTACCAAAACAAGAGGACAATAATATAATGTAAGGTATGTTACTTTTCGCCAATTAAGTTATAAATGCAACTTTTACATAATGTTGTAAACGACGAAAATGTTAATATGTTAACAACAAATTTACAGTTAAAAATAAAAATAGAACCCACTGATGATAGCACAAAAGTGCTGAAACATGTATGGGTGGAACAAAAGAAAAAAGTTGTCTTGCATAGGGCGGAACTTCTCATCCTGTTAATCAAAAGTAAACGTCTACCTTGGTGTGAGATACAAATTGCTGCTTAGTGTGATTGCTATTGGGGGACGCCCTGGCGCCGTTACAGAAATCACTCAGCTGGTATGTCGGACACCTGGCACTTTCCGCAACTGCGACATTTCATTTTATAGCTGGACAGAGCACCACTGTTCTCAACACACGCCTGTCAGAGCACTTCTTAACAACGAGCTGCGTCAGCGGCGGACAGGTCGTAACTGGCGTACCGACCCCGCACTGCACCACTGGCCTCCAAGGTCCCCCCATTTCACGGTTCGTATTTTTCAAGGGGGGTTTATGAAAGACTGCATGTGTCTCCACTTTCCAACAACTCTGAAGTGCGATGCTACATAAATACAGCAGTGAATACAGTAATTTCCAGTATGTCCGCAAAAATATACAATGCACTTGATTCTCATTATTATTAGAAAGCTTCGCCAGAATAGCTGCTTATAATAAATTATCTTCACTATCTACAGTCTGTTTCTTCATTTATCGCCATTGTCAAATACCTGCGAAAGAAAACTGTGGTAAGATCGTGTATAAATGTGAATGTAACTTGTGTTGCAGTGCCTATATTGTACACACGTCTAGAATGATGCGACGTCCGTATTACGTCTCTTGTGAGCTGTCTTATAACTGTCAAAGCTTTGATTAGATGTTAAAGGATGTAAATACATTGAAATAATACAGGGTGTTTCAAAAATGACCGGTATATTTGAAACGGCAATAAAAACTAAACGAGCAGCGATAGAAATACACCGTTTGTTGCAATATGCTTGGGACAACAGTACATTTTCAGGCGGACAAACTTTCGAAATTACAGTAGTTACAATTTTCAACAACAGATGGCGCTGCCAGTGATGTGAAAGATATAGAAGACAACGCAGTCTGTGGGTGCGCCATTCTGTACGTCGTCTTTCTGCTGTAAGCGTGTGCTGTTCACAACGTGCAAGTGTGCTGTAGACAACATGGTTTATTCCTTAGAACAGAGGATTTTTCTGGTATTGGAATTCCACCGCCTAGAACACAGTGTTGTTGCAACAAGACGAAGTTTTCAACGGAGGTTTAATGTAACCAAAGGACCGAAAAGCGATACAATAAAGGATCTGTTTGAAAAATTTCGGCCGGCCGAAGTGGCCGTGCGGTTAAAGGCGCTACAGTCTGGAACCGTAAGACCGCTACGGTCGCAGGTTCGAATCCTGCCTCGGGCATGGATATTTGTGATGTCCTTAGGTTAGTTAGGTTTAACTAGTTCTAAGTTCTAGGGGACTATATGACCTCAGCAGTTGAGTCCCATAGTGCTCAGAGCCATTTGAACCATTTTTTGAAAAATTTCAACGGACTGGGAACGTGACGGATGAACGTGCTGGAAAGGTAGGGCGACCGCGTACGGCAACCACAGAGGGCAACGCGCAGCTAGTGCAGCAGGTGATCCAACAGCGGCCTCGGGTTTCCGTTCGCCGTGTTGCAGCTGCGGTCCAAATGACGCCAACGTCAACGTATCGTCTCATGCGCCAGAGTTTACACCTCTATCCATACAAAATTCAAACGCGGCAACCCCTCAGCGCCGCTACCATTGCTGCACGAGAGACATTCGCTAACGATATAGTGCACAGGATTGATGACGGCGATATGCATGTGGGCAGCATTTGGTTTACTGACGAAGCTTATTTTTACCTGGACGGCTTCGTCAATAAACAGAACTGGCGCATATGGGGAACCAAAAAGCCCCATGTTGCAGTCCCATCGTCCCTGCATCCTCAAAAAGTACTGGTCTGGGCCGCCATTTCTTCCAAAGCAATCATTGGCCCATTTTTCAGATCCGAAACGATTACTGCATCACGCTATCTGGACATTCTTCGTGAATTTGGGGCGGTACAAACTGCCTTAGACGACACTGCGAACACCTCGTGGTTTATGCAAGATGGTGCCCGGCCACATCGCACGGCCGACGTCTTTAATTTCCTGAATGAATATTTCGATGATCGTGTGATTGCTTTGGGCTATCCGAAACATACAGGAGGCGGCGTGGATTGGCCTCCCTATTCGCCAGACATGAACCCCTGTGACTTCTTTCTGTGGGGACACTTGAAAGACCAGGTGTACCGCCAGAATCCAGAAACAATTGAACAGCTGAAGCAGTACATCTCATCTGCATGTGAAGCCATTCCGCCAGACACGTTGTCAAAGGTTTCGGGTAATTTCACTCAGAGACTACGCCATATTATTGCTACGCATGGTGGATATGTGGAAAATATCGTACTACAGAGTTTCCCAGACCGCAGCGCCATCTGTTGTTGAAAATTGTAACTACTGTAATTTCGAAAGTTTGTCTGCCTGAAAATGTACTGTTGTCCCAAGCATATTGCAACAAACGGTGTATTTCTATCGCTGCTCGTTTAGTTTTTATTGCCGTTTCAAATATACCGGTCATTTTTGAAACATCCTGTACGTTGATTATGGTTGATAGTAGTTTAACAGTTCTACTATTACGACGCTATTTGTTTAGAAAGATTCTAAAGTTATAACGTCGTAAGGGTTCGACTGACGACGATGGTAAACATACAGGATCTTTCCGTAACAGCGTTCAAAAATGTAACAGGACATAGAGAATGCTCCACTGAACAATTTTAGGTAGAGAACCTGGGGTCAGGGAAGCCAATTTAAGGAGATATGCAAGTTAACTTGTCAACCGCTTCGTCTAGGATTACCGTTCCTCAGCTTATTTACAGCTAACACGCGTACAAGTTTACACCTACTGTACTGTTTATTTACATGTACATTGTTTATTTCCTGCAAGGAAACAAGGAGAACGTGCCTGGGCTGGCATCGCAGGCGACAATCTCATTGGGCCACATCTTCTACCTGCTCGTCTGAATGGCTACCTGTACTTCAGGTTAGTGCAAAGAGTTTACCTGAGTTGTAGGAGAACATGTCCTTGGCTGTTCGTGAGGGGATGAGGATACAACGTGACGGTGCACGGCCTCACTTCAGTGTGGATGGCCGCAACCGTCTCAGTACTGTATTTCCTGGTCGCTGAATTAGGAGAGGTCCTGTTCCATGGCCTACGAGGTCACCTGATCTGAATCCCCTTGATCATTTCCCATGGGAATATCCATGGTCGCTTGTGTACGACATCGGAGTGGATAAGGAGATGGAATTACTTGCCAGAACTGTAGCTACCTGTGACGTGATTCGAAATACACCAGCGATATTTGCTAGGGTGCGTCAGAATCTTTTTCGCCGATTTCATGCTTGCATTGAGGCTGATGGCCCTTAGTTTCAGTACATTTTGTGAGATACAATACAAGTGGTACGTTCATTGCGTCAATGATGATATTTGCAAAAAAAAAGTACACAATAACTGAGTTTATTCCTATTACCTCCTTAAGCTGGCTTCTCCGACCCCAGGCTCCCTACTTCAAATCGTTCAGTGGAGCACCCTCTACGTCCTGTTACATTGTTCCACAATCTTACGGAAACACCCTGTATGGCGTCGTAAGAATAGAACTGTCAAACTACTATCAAACCATAATTAATGTATTATTTCAGTATATCTACGTCACTTACAATCTAATCGAAGCATTTACAGTTATAAGACAATTCATTATCGATGTAATATGGACTTCACATCATTCTAGAAGTGAGTCAAATGTCGTCGCTTTAGTATAAATGACATTTACATTTATACACGGTCTCACCACATTTTTGCTGTCAGGTATTTGTTAATGATGGCTGTGATTAACAAACATTAATTATCATAAGCAGCTATTCTTGTACATCTTTCTCACAATAATATATCATGCTGCTGGCCCTAAAGAAGCAGACAAGAAATTTGATTATCGTCTGGATTTTCGTCGTGCATCTGGTGGAGAGCAAATTGCACAGCCGTGAAACTTAAAATGAAAACCTCGATCATACTCGTAACTACAGGAAAAAAAAAGAAAGTGTACAGACGTCAAAACTTTACCGTTGTAAAATCGGATGGTTATTTTGGAAATTAAAACTTTGTAATCCTACGCCTAAGTTGAATTTCGTCGTCAGTTTCTGTACTCATTCATGTGGGAGATACACAGATGACAGAAACATTATGACCAGCGTTGGACCAAATGCCGGACGCAATACGGCACCGATTCCATGTGGTAAGGATTCCATAAGCCCTTGGAAAATTTTCCCAGGTACGTCGCATCAGACTGTCTACGCACAGGTCACGCAATTCCCATAAACTATAAATTGGCGCTTTGTGGGTCTGAAGCTGGCGCCTGTTGTCGTCCAAGATGCGTCCGATCCGGTTCATACCAGCGTAACTTGGTAGGTAAGGCAACAGCGTGAGTTCACTATCGTGCTCCTCAAACAGCTGTAGAGGATCGTGTGAATGGAAAGAGTAATGCTCACTAGGCACGGAGCCGCGCCCAGAGGAATGATAGAATCTCGCGGACCATGGTCTTCAATCTGCGACGACGTTGTAACACGACAGTTATCCTGATGGAAGGTTCGAACGTCAGGGAAGACATCAAGCATGATGCAGATGGTCCACAATAATGTTGACATACAATGAAATGAACACCGTTAGCTGCTTACAGGCGTTGGCATACGTCAACGGGGACAGATGGAAATGTGTGCCCAGACCGGGACTCGAACCCGGGATCTCCTGCTTACATGGCAGACGCTCTATCCATCTGAGCCACCGAGGACACAGAGGATAGGGCGACTGCAGGGATTTATCTCTGGCACGCCTCCCGCGAAACCCACATTCGCAACGTATTGCCCGCACTACATCCGTAGTGCCCCCGCCCATTATACTCATTACTCGCGGCGCGTTGCCGATTCCCGTAAGAGTTCGGGCACTGTTTGTGCATTCACACTGAAGAAAAAGATGGTCAAGTGGCCGGTGAGCCTTAACTATATATACACTCCTGGAAATTGAAATAAGAACACCGTGAATTCATTGTCCCAGGAAGGGGAAACTTTACTGACACATTCCTGGTGTCAGATACATCACATGATCACACTGACAGAACCACAGGCACATAGACACAGGCAACAGAGCATGCACAATGTCGGCACTAGTACAGTGTATATCCACCTTTCGCAGCAATGCAGGCTGCTATTCTCCCATGGAGACGATCGTAGAGATGCTGGATGTAGTCCTGTGGAACGGCTTGCCATGCCATTTCCACCTGGCGCCTCAGTTGGACCAGCGTTCGTGCTGGACGTGCAGACCGCGTGAGACGACGCTTCATCCAGTCCCAAACATGCTCAATGGGGGACAGATCCGGAGATCTTGCTGGCCAGGGTAGTTGACTTACACCTTCTAGAGCACGTTGGGTGGCACGGGATACATGCGGACGTGCATTGTCCTGTTGGAACAGCAAGTTCCCTTGCCGGTCTAGGAATGGTAGAACGATGGGTTCGATGACGGTTTGGATGTACCGTGCACTATTCAGTGTCCCCTCGACGATCACCAGTGGTGTACGGCCAGTGTAGGAGATCGCTCCCCACACCATGATGCCGGGTGTTGGCCCTGTGTGCCTCGGTCGTATGCAGTCCTGATTGTGGCGCTCACGTGCACGGCGCCAAACACGCATACGACCATCATTGGCACCAAGGCAGAAGCGACTCTCATCGCTGAAGACGACACGTCTCCATTCGTCCCTCCATTCACGCCTGTCGCGACACCACTGGAGGCGGGCTGCACGATGTTGGGGCGTGAGCGGAAGACGGCCTAACGGTGTGCGGGTCTGTAGCCCAGCTTCATGGAGACGGTTGCGAATGGTCCTCGCCGATACCCCAGGAGCAACAGTGTCCCTAATTTGCTGGGAAGTGGCGGTGCGGTCCCCTACGGCACTGCGTAGGATCCTACGGTCTTGGCGTGCATCCGTGCGTCGCTGCGGTCCGGTCCCAGGTCGACGGGCACGTGCACCTTCCGCTGACCACTGGCGACAACATCGATGTACTGTGGAGACCTCACGCCCCACGTGTTGAGCAATTCGGCGGTACGTCCACCCGGCCTTCCGCATGCCCACTATACGCCCTCGCTCAAAGTCCGTCAACTGCACATACGGTTCACGTCCACGCTGTCGCAGCATGCTACCAGTGTTAAAGACTGCGATGGAGCTCCGTATGCCACGGCAAACTGGCTGACACTGACGGCGGCGGTGCACAAATACTGCGCAGCTAGCGCCATTCGACGGCCAACACCGCGGTTCCTGGTGTGTCCGCTGTGCCGTGCGTGTGATCATTGCTTGTACAGCCCTCTCGCAGTGTCCGGAGCAAGTATGGTGGGTCTGACACACCGGTGTCAATGTGTTCTTTTTTCCATTTCCGAAAGAACAGATACCATCTTAGTATATATAATGTTGACATAGTCCACAGTTTCCTCCAGTTACTACCATAGGTCTCCAGAAGCCCAAGTGAATGCCTCCTAGCACAATACTGCCACAACTGGCCTGCATCCGTGTCATGCAGCTGTTCGCCTGGATTTTTCAGTATCTGGACAAGATTGTCAATTTCGTGGGGCAAGAAACACGATTCATCCAACCAGGCGATACGTTTGCATTGCTTCAAGGTCCAACGTGGACGATCTACTGCCCTCTGAAATCGCGACAACGTGCACCGAGTGGTGTGCTCCGAGTCACCTATGTTTGCCCTAGAACTACACTCCGTCATCAGCTCTGCCACGGACCGGCGTCTATTCTGAGTTACAGATCGGGCAAGCCTTCGACCTCCACGTTCTGTAGAGGCGTTGACGTCGCCTAATCGTGGTTTCACCGTCCTTCAACCAGTTTCTTTAGATGCTCAAGAAAGTACTATGCGAAAAGCTGGCCAATTTCGCCGTTTCCAAGATGGTCGTGACCAGGTGCTGGGCTATAATAATCTGCCTTTTGTCAAAGTCACTTACGTCAGTGGATTTCTGAATTGTCGGTGAGTATGTCGTTGGAATTATTCCCCATTCGTCCCTTCTCCGATTGCATATTTTTCTTACGGCGTAACGTGCCTGCAACATTATGAGGCGACATTCAATCTCGCAATGGGCAGTGGTTTAAATGGCTCTGAGCACTATGGGACTTAACATCTATGGTCATCAGTCCCCTAGAACTTAGAACTACTGAAACCTAACCAACCTAAGGACATCACACACATCCATGCCCGAGGCAGGATTCGAACCTGCGACCGTAGCGGTCACGCGGTTCCAGACTGAAGCGCCTAGAACCGCACGGCCACACCGGCCGGCTTGGGCAGTGGTCATAATGCTTTTTGCTCAATGGTATACAATCAAGTGAAAACGGATGAACCCCTCGGAATAGCATGTATATTGACGGTACATTCAGGTCGTATGAAAGATTGTGGTGAGTGTTTGTTCAGTGTTGTGTTGTGCTGTGTTTACGTAATTATTGTGGGCTATTACAGAAGTAACGGGAAAAGAATGAGTGAAATCCTTTCTTCTGACCTAAGTCTCTCTGATATCAACAAAATAGATTCGGATCTTAACTACGTCTGTAGGACATCAACAGTGCAGCAAGCCAGCACACCAAGTGACAATGCAGAGATGGAGACTGTAACCCATGTCATTAGCGCGCATTGTGCACACTAGGAACTCTACAGCACAACGTATCTACCGTGTACGGATAAAAATCGGTGGGATTTTCTCCACCGGAATTTGACGCTGATTCCTGCGGTTCGAGAACACACTCCTAATGTTCCTTTGCGATCTCGTCCACCGGTACAGGTCACTGCTGTTAAGTAACAAGATGTAATTTGTACAGAAATGCAGAATTAATTGACGACCGACGTAACAGCTCGGACTAGTTTACGAACACAGTAACATTGTTTCCAGAAAACTGAACAGTGAACCAGCGTTACTATCAAAGATTCTTCAATGACTGTTCCACTAAATAGCCGAATCTATTGCTATACTCAGAAAAATTCTTGTCACGCTTTTACCAAGTCGGGGTCGTAAATTTTACCTCTCGGCCCCCTTTAATGTGACTAAGGACTTCATTGTTCTGAAAATCATTTTGTCTTCCCACATCGCAAACGCTAGACACACACAGACTTCATTAAGTCCATTCATTTGCGAAATATCGCACGAGTTTTGCAATATGGATAAGAGAAGTGACGAATTCTTTCTCTGAAAGTGACTAATTCTTTTTTCGCCTGACTACAATACGTATATCACCACGCTAACTCGGCAACGTAGCTAAAATGTAAATTAGGCGATTGGTAATGGATCCTAATGCCTTCATTTATAGTCAGGGCGTTTTGTCTGAGCGTTTTATCTCAATTAAGCCAGGAGAACGTCGGATAGAGAGGCGTTGGACAGTTTCCAGCACGTTTTTCCGTTCAGAATGCTAATAATCGGGACAGTGGGAACCAGAGTTCTCGTATCGGCAGAGGTGTCACAGGAACTCTTGCGAAGTCATAGGCTGCAACAAGTAGCTTGTAATCGAAAGTCTTTGCTTTGCAGTATCTTTCTTCTCTGCTAATGAACGGAGGTCGAAATGTACGTTTACAATTTACATTCATCTATACGTTCACATTCATCTGTGTGTTCTCAAGCCCTCCTGAGAAATTATGTAATAGGTCCACTGACACAAACATCGAAGTTCCTTGTGGGTACCTAAAGCACAGTGTTAAAAGCTTGTGCTGTAATTTTTAATTAAATTACACAACATATACAGAGTCTGAAACTAATTAAAATGTTTTACATAGATGTTGATTAGACAACTGTCGTTATCATTTTTTTCTACTTACAACTTTTAGATATTCTTGTGAACAATTAATCTGGTTTTATTGATGTAAATGTTGCTCTTTGCTTCCAAGCACTAAATGCGATTGTTGTAGTATGTCTGTGGAAGACATGTTAAAAAAACGGCTTAAGTAAAGTGGTTGATACTTATCAACTTTCTTTTTAGAAAAACTGAACTCTGCATACGATTGCATTTGATATGGTAAAGTATAAACTACAAAGAGTTTCTATCAATTAGTCGTCTAAAGACAGCTGACAATCTCATTTCTAAAATATATCAAGCCTTGGATGAAAAGGCGTTTAATATCAACAACAAATTCCTCGGAAGTTAGTTGAGTAGATGGAACTTGTCTAAGACTTTAGTTTTAATACGTGGGGGAATGAAGATCGAACTACACGACGAAAGAACGAATGAACAAATCAGAAAAACTGCTTGCTGTATACTCTGGTTAGTATTTCTCCATGCTCCCCAGCTATCCATCTATTTAGCTAACTACATTGTTATTTACAATGTTTACGAACTACAGTCTTATTTAGTATGAGTAGAGGGAGGTTTCGATACTTAGATGGAACTGTTCTTAATTACTTATTATTACTCCAAAAACACATACTCTTGCGCTGGGGATGCTAATAATTGATAACAGTTTAGGACGGGCAGTGAGTCTATACGGCTCATTATTAGATACACTTACCTATTGGACATGGTGAGCGAATAGTCAGTTAATCACTAAATTACTGAAGACAGGTTTCTTCTTCTAGTATTAATTCTCTGTATGCTCCCGTGGAGTGAGTTAAATAATAGGGTGGTGTGGCTTGGTGCCTTCCTATTTAGGAATCAAGAGGTGAATGTTCGTTTCTCGAAAATAGCTTGCAACATGGATATAGATTTTCACCTGTTGAGAAGATTCGTGACACTGGGGATACTCCCAGTTTTACTACTGGCTTATGGAATTTGCCTGATGACTGGCGTATCGGGAACAAGATGATTTAGATGTGCCATTTCTGAAGGATGATATTCACAATATGCAGACTTCAAGAGAGGACGCCCGTATTGGCCAGTTTACAAACCATATCGAGTAAATCGAAAGCATGATGCACAGTAATTTTCCAGCCGAGCTCAGAAGGAAAGAAGGCAAAAATGATCGTGATGAAGTACCAACGGAAATAATCTCGAGGCCCATTGTCTTCGAACTGCGACCACGTTTCATTAGAGGTAGTTACGATAATTTTCATCTTCTCTGATTTTTCTTAAGGTTAAGCACTGCATATTCTTTTTAACGAGGTACATAATATTATCTTTTCTGTGGCTGAAGCATCTCTTGAATAACCTTAAATCTTTGATAGGTACATTCATCATAATTACGATTTCCCTCGCGATACCAACGGCCTGACGCAAATGCATGATTTCTCACGACAAGTGCCTACTCACTGGCAGACTGTGCCCACGTTGCTAGCGAGATAATTTGTGAAGGACGATCGGGGAAGTACAGCTACATTCCGATTGGTGTATTCTTCCAGAGGTGTTCTCGTGATACGTTGAACTTTATATAACAACTTTTATTTTATGACTGAAGAAAACTGCTGTCGGGAAGGACACTATCGAATAGTGCAGTTCTTAGGAATGAGACTCACTGGTGCTACAGCAGCTTCGCTCCCTCCCTCTCTCTCTCTCTGTTTTCTGTTTCTCTGTCTGTCTGTATCTCTTTTTCTCTATTACTCTCTCTATCTCTCTATACATAACTCTCTGTTTCTCTTTCTTTCTCTTATTTCTCTTTCTCCGTTCCTCTTTCTGGCTCCCTCTCACTCTAGAAGAAAGACAATTAGCTTTCCATTCTTCCTAAGCGACAATCTCCCTCACCAACTCCACTTTTTGGAAAGAAAAGTAGTCAAGGGAAACGCAAAAAGAAACTCTGAAATTCTGAATATTGCAATAATTTTTATACTGGTTCAGTTTGCAGAAGAAAATGATATGTTTAAAAAACGAAGAACGCAAAAAGGGGATAAATACTAGACTTAATAAAGAAAAATATCAAATTTATTAAAGTAAATCGGCGGAAAGATAGAAGGCTGGCGAGGAGGATTACTAAAATTTAGCTCGGCTGTTATAATTAAACTGTATCTGTTAATGAGAAGATAGATTACTTTTCAGTTACTTTTACGGTTAACTGATCGTACACTTATTCTTATTTAAATCAGTATGAAAGGGGAGACTGGACCGCCATTGTGGGAAAAGGGAAAGAGGGAAACATAGTAGGCAGTCATGGTCTTAGAAAGAGAAATGATATAGGTGAATGGCTAATTGACTTCTGCAGGGAAAGGCAGCTGACAGCGGCAAACACATGGTTCAAGAACCACAACAGGAGGCTCTACACTTGGAAATCACCAGGGGATAAATACAGAAACCAAATCGATTTTATACTGGTAGAAGAAAGATACAGGAATGGAATCAAGAAGGTGCACACATTACCAGGTGCTGATTTTAATAGCGACCACAACTACTTATGGCAGAAATAGAAATAAGAATGAAAAAATTGAAGAAGGCGACCATGGTGAAGAAGTGGGATCTACAGAAGATATGATCCAACAAAGAACAAATTACAGAAATGCTGTCTAGGAAGTTTCTCAACACATTACGAGTACTGGAATATGTTGAAAGAAGGAATCATTAAAGCAGGACAACAAAATATAGGATATGTAAAAGGGAAAAGTTCAAGAAAACCATGGGTCACACAAGAAATGATTTCCAAGATGGAGGAGATAAGAAAATTGAAAAACAAGAGCACTGAAGATGCTAGAAAGACATACCCAAGGATAAATAATAAACTGCGAAGAGAAACAGAGCAGGCTAGGTAAAAATGGCTAAAAGAGGGATGTGATGAAATTGAAGAACTGGACAGAGTAAAGACTATGACATGGGAACAAAACAGAGCAGGAAGTGCTACTATGGAAATTTTGAGTAAAGACGAAGAGATAGTGTACAAAGATCGTGACGATGTCCTCCAGAGATGGGAAGAACATCTAAAAGAGCTATATGACACAAATAGCAAACCAGAAACTCTGGAACTTGAATCACACAACAGTGTAAGTAATGACGAGAAAGGACCAACCATCATAATGGAAGAAGTAAAGTCTGCCATAGCTGCAATGAAAGCGGTGGGTATACATACGATACCGGGAGAAATATTAAAATGCTTGAACCAAGATGGAATAAGAGAAATATTGAGAGTATGTAATAAAATATATGACAGTGGTGAATGGCCTGAGGACTTGCTGACAACAGTAATGATTCCATTACCGAAAAAACAGGGAACCAAGAAATGCAGCGAGCACAGGACAACCAGCCTCATTTCACATGCATCCAAAGTGATGTTAAGAATAATTAATAAAAGACTTGAAAAAGTAATGGAGTGGAATCTTGGCGAGGAGCAGTTTGGCTTTAGACGGAATACTGGGACCAGAGATGCAATAGCTCTCCTACGAATCTTGGGAGAAAGGTTTATTGAAAAAGGAAGAGACCTGTATATGTGCTTCATCGATCTAGAAAATGTGGTTTGGGACAAGCTGCCGACTATAATGAGGGAAAAGAGAGTGGACTGGAAAACCAGAAGACTTAATCAAAAAGTTTCAATTAAAGTGAGAGGAGAAAGTACAAACTGGATCGGACTAGGAAAAGGAGTAAGACAAGGATGCTGTCTATCACCTATTCTTTTCAACCTCTACCTGGAAAATATGATATCTTTCATGCTCATTAGATGACAAATGCGTAGAAATTGGAGGAAGAAGAGTAGGGTGTTTGAGGTTTGCTGATGACATGGTCCTTCTAGCCACAGGGGAAAAATAATTACAGGATTTGGTGGACACCATTGAAACTAACGGAAAAAAATATGGAATGAAAATTAACACAAATAAAACAAAAGTATTGGCACTAAGAGGAAAAAAAGAAATAAAAATTATGCTGGAGAAATACTAGAACAGGTGCAAAATTTTAAGTATCTTGGAAGCAGGATAGACACCGACTGGAAGAAATGGTTCATATGGCTCTGAGCACTATAGGACTCAACTGCTGTGGTCATCAGTCCCCTAGAACTTAGAACTACTTAAACCTAACTAACCTAAGGACATCACACACATCCATGCCCTAGGCAGGATTCGAACCTGCGACCGTAGCAGTCCCACGGTTCCGGACTGCGCGCCTAGAACCGCGAGACCACCGCGGCCGGCCCGACTGGAAGAGCACCACAGAAATTAAAACAAGGATATCAATGGCAAAAGAGGTGTTTTATAAGAAAAGGAGAATTTTCTGCAGCGGTCTGGACAGAGAACTCAGGAAGAGACTCATACAATGTCTTGTGTGGGGTGTTCTTCTATATGGCGCTGAAACATGGGCTATGAGGAAGAAAGACAGAGAAAGGCTGGAGGCTTTTGAGATCTGGACATGGCGGAGGATGGAAAGAATAAGTTGGATGGACAGAGTAAAAAATGAAGAGGTACTGAGAAGAGTGGGAGAGAAAAGACCGTTACTAGATGTAATAAAGAGAAGAAATAGAAATTGGATTGGGCATATATTAAGAAAGAATGACGGACTGATCAAAACAGTTTTAGAAGGTTATGTAGAAGGCAAAAGGAAGCGAGAAAGGAAGAGATTCCAGCTACTAGATGACATGATGGACGGTACAACATACAGCAGCCTTAAAAAGGAAGCAATGGATCGCAGAAAATGGAGAGGCAAAGGACCTGCTAATGTAACAGATAACAGATGATGATGATGAAAGTGAGATGCAAGGAACATGCATTGTTATAGTTAAAAGGAAATGTAGGAGAAATATGACTGATGGTACACGTATCGACACTAGACTAATAAAATACTGCAACTGCAGTTATTATAGAAATTACCACATAATAGAAACCAGCAACCTACATGTTGATACCCGGGTACGGATTGAGAGTCTCTTCGCAGTTTACGTCGTTCATATTACACCTAAATGTTAGCGCACAGATATTTTGCGGAGGTAAATCGCTTGCATATTTCAGGTTTGAACTGCAGTCATTATCAGAAACTTATAACAGCATATGGGTTGTTTTGTGTTGCACCCTACAATAAAAGAAATACGTGGTCATAAAATGAAACGAACCGTCGAGACGGAGCCACTGTTTCAGAACGGTACTGCCGTCATACGGCGATCTATCACTGGGAACAGTGGAGTGTGACGTTAACGATCACCCGAACGACGCCAAAAGAAGAGACTCGGGAAGAGGAAGAAGAGCAGCCAAAGCGGCGATATCACACTGTGTGAAAGGGTGGCTGGTGGCGGGGTGAAAGCAGTCTCCTGATTTGAGTAAACCTGTGTCAGAGCATTGTGAAGACACACACCACCCCCAGGAACTGTCGCTCTCCCTGCTATGCGCAAGGTTGCCTGAATGCAAAAGAATATATCTGGACCTGTCTTCAATGACAATTCGTGAGATGATAATTATATGATATAGTAATACATATAATTTACATTGCATCATATTATCTCCCCCAAAAATGAGATTAAGTGCAAGATATTCTTATGTGTTTCTATAATTACTGAAATTATAGTGGCATGTAATATCACAATGAGAATTGCTTGCCGGCCGGAGTGGCAGTGCGGTTCTAGGCGCTACAGTCTCGAACCGCACGACCGCTGCGGTCACAGGTTCGATTCCTGCCCCGGGCATGGACGTGTGTGATGTCCTTAGGTTAGTTAGGTTTAAGTAGTTCTAAGTTCTAGGGGACTGATGACCTCAGAAGTTAAGTCCCATAGTGCTCAGAGCCATTTGAACCTTTTGAGAACTGCTGCTTTAAAGCAGAAATGAATCTGATCTTCTAATATTACAATAGATGGCAACAAGTTTCCATGAATAATTATTCGTATTTGGAAAAGTTGATGTGCGTGCCTATTAAATGATTGTAGTCCCCTTTCCTCTGTTGTGAGTGGGCTGACTATCGTAACAAATTGCTAAATCGCTAACTTGTGGTAAAGTGATCCAGTAATGAAATACACCTACAGAACGCGACAGGTAAATTAGATCTGCCGTAGGCACTGTGCAGGCAGGCGCAGTGCTGAGAGCGTCAAAAATAATTGGGTCCCTACCTTGCCGGAGCTGAAAAATACCTTACTCGACATTGTGCTCGGTTCGTGTGAACTCAGCTTTCAGCAGTAGGCTGCAATTAAGAGCGCTGGACACTTTGATGAACTGTGGTAGTTGACGATTTTCCGATAAGTCGCAATATCAAATCCGAGTTTTGCTGACCGGCTGTCCGGATGAACGCTTACAAAAACTGTGTCCAGGCTACCGAGACAGTGAATAATCCAACCCAAGTTATCTCTACTTGACGTCCCCTGCTCTCTCAGGCGGCCCAGAAGAGAGTTGGAAAAATTTGGAAATTTGTTGTACGATCCTATGGGACGTCAAGGACAACACACACATCCATGCCCGAGGGAGGACTGGAACCTCTGGGCTGCCTCGGTAGCCGAGCGGTTCTTGGCGCTTCAGAAGGGAACCGCGTGACTGCTACGGTCGCAGGTTTGAATCCTGCTTCGGGCATGGATGTGTGTGATGTCCTTAGGTTAGTTAGGTTTAAGTAGTTCTAAGTTCGAGAAGACTGATGACCTCAGGTGTTAAGTCCCATAGTGCTCAGAGCCATTTGAACCATTTTTTTCGGGGGGGGGGGGGAGGGTTAGCCGCGCGAACCATGACAAGGCGCCTAAGACCAAGTGGCCACCCCGCGCAGCGGTAGGGTTCCGTGAGGAAATTTTTTTCTCAACCGAAAACTCCGAAAAAAATTAAGTTGGGCCGTCCTCAGCAAGCAGCATGGCTGCCAATAGTGACTGGTCTCGGATCGTAGTGCCAATCAAAAGTGTACTAATTTCTGCACACAACCCTCCAAAACACCACGAAAAATCCTGCTCCAAGTCAGAGGCTTACCGCGAAAACTAGCGGCGCCCTCTTACGTCAATAAGCGTCACCCACTGTCAGCCAATGCTTGCTTTTTAATGCACACGCGGGAGGGCTGTGGTATGGGAACAGTAACGGACGTTACAAAATACTGTGGCTGCGTGAGGCGCCAGCTTGGCAAACATACCGCTTTCACCAAGCTGCGATTTTAGGAAGTCAGTGGTACAAAGCCTGACTGCCCTGGCCCACACACCACGGTGTCATGGTGACAAATTCTACGCAATCCTCACTGGCTTTCCCTCCGGCTAAAAGGAAGCTGAGGGCACCTTTGAAAAAGAGTAGGCGCGACCATCTCTACTGTGACCTGGGCCCGATTTCCCTGTTACCCGGAAGACACGTCCACACAGAAACATCCCATGCATCTCTCCCTCACAGAATGCCCACCAACAGATCTTGGAAAATGTAGCGAACTGGGTAAGTTCCATCAACTGATTTAATTCGAGAAGAGTGTAATTAAAGCCTTTGATACCCGATCACTTTCCTATCGACACCCTCCGAGAGGGCAGTTAAAGAAAGTAAATGAGAGACGACAAGTCAAAAGGATTTGCCATCTCTCATGTGGATTCACACGAGAAGAAATATTTTTAATGTTGCAGTCGGATGAGGGGACTGGATGTGCTGGAAGGTGGTAGACTTTTCAGGTGAATCAAGTATTCCAGGCCGTGTTTGCATAACGCAATTTTATGATCGTATGTAGCTAAATATTGAAGAATGGCCAGTAGACTGAATTAAGAACAGATGATCGATAATTCAGATTAGGGAAACATTTCTTGCAGTGATGAATCTTGCTATCAGTATTCGGTATAAAAATGGAAAAAACATTTTCAGCAGCCTCTTATCAGTACCACCCTCTTAATTGTACAGTGGGATAGACGTAATTTTTTCCGACGGGAATTTATAAAGGCTGCATAAGAATAAATCATTGCAATGAGGCCTTATTTAGTGAGTCAGTGAATGATGAAAAATAGTAACAGACGATCAATTTCATACCACAGTGTCGTTATTTTTATGAAGAACCAAGGAAGGTATATCACCTACGACGTTACAGTGAATATAATGAGTAAAATATTTTTCTGACCTGCAGGTTTGTACTCTGCGGCCCACTGTACATATGTAGCGTAGGATACGTAGTATCTCCTGTCCTCCTTATTTTTCTTTGGTGAAAAAAGACGAAGTGCATCCATACATGTGTGTGAACCAGCATTCGCCTGATTTTACTGTCGGAATAATAACACCATAGTCTTGTGCAGCTACATAATACGACGACTCGCCCAGGGAGATTAAATAATACGTTGACTCACAAAGGAAGTAAGTTCTCAGAATTTTAAGAAGATTAAGAAGATTCCTTTCGTTACGGACACCGTTTTCATTTTAGCGTCTTCTGGAACTCTCAGAGCGTAGATCCTTATCGTGTCATCCTTAATAAACAAAACCATGATTATTTAACCTACGAGAGTGATACCTTACAGTTTCTATTACGACAAAAACGTGTTCGTGTGAATTGGTCTTTTTCATCCGTTGTTTGATCTTCTGAGGTGAAATACTACTTTAATTTTGGAACTTTGACAAAGACTTTCATGTGCGTGTTTGTGATTCTTGCATGTCATATGAAAAAAATGCTTCCGATGATCCTTATATCTTAATTTAGTAGTAGAAATGTGCGTTTACACAGTCAGCGGAAAAACTTTGCATGTAAGACAAGAAGTAAATATTGTTCCTTGCTGTTAAAAACTGATAACTTTTAGCCGCGCGGGATTAGCCGAGCGGTCTCAGGCGCTGCAGTCATGGACTGTGCAGCTGGTCCCAGCGGAGGTTCGAGTCGTCCCTCGGGCATGGGTGTGTGTGTTTGTCCTTAGGATAATTTAGGTTAAGTAGTGTGTAAGCTTAGGGACATATGACCTTACCAGTTAAGTCCCAAAAGGTTTCACACACATTTGAACATTTGAACTGATAACTTTGATCTCAACGATGCATATATCACAACGATCATAGAGTTTCGCCAAACCTTGTGACCTCTTATCAGCATTCGATGATTCACAGAATCCGGAGCAAGAATGGCTAAACAGGATCAAAGGCACCCAGCCAACTTTCGTACAACATTTGAATTCCGTGGACAATGTTCGTTCAGTGAAAGTTCGCTAGCCGAAGTAAGTGAGAACTACGAAAATTTAGCCATCTGTGATATTTTCCACTGATAAGAGAAAGAGAGAGAGACAGAAAGCGGGAAGGGGGGTAGAGGGGGAGGGACGGAGGGACGCGAAAAAGTTTATGTCCTTTGAGAAGAGATGATGTTAAGTGTCTCTTGCAAGAAGGAAAGGGTCGACTGCAATGCTTTCCAGGGTCTTACTGACATGTGTCGTAGACATTCAGATACCCTGTTACCTTAACTGAGAGAACTAATAGTTCGAGAATATTGGTCCTAGTTCTGCAATACCGCTCGGCGCTCACATAAGGAATTAGCAGACCTTCCCCCCATAGCATTATTCATCCACGCTCCAATCTTAGAACGAACTCATCCGATAACACTTTTTTTAATTTCTTAGGAGCATGTACGTGAGTTTAGGGCACTTTCCTCGTGCTTGGGAGGGGCGTGTTTCAGACCCAGTCATATCTCACTGACATACATTGCCTTCATACAATGTAGGCTTTCACGGCCGGTTTTGTCTTCAGTTGAAACTTCCAGGCTGAGAGGCCGTGGTCGATGTATAAAATTTCCACCTGACGTTTCGTCTCCATCTGCGGAAGGCATCTTCTGAGGTCGTCCGGCAGTAGCCTCTCAGCCCGCAAGTTTCAACTGAAGATACATTGCCTTTGATTTTCCTCAGCCTCTTGCGTCGAATGGCAGAAGGGTCCATTGAGCAATGCCAAGACTAATATCATTCCCATAATCGTCCATTCTTCCGTTCTGACACTTAAGTCGATAATTATCTCAACTCTAAACACACGGTTTCTTCTGATACGGAATCGGAGAAGTACGTTAGAGTTGGTAAGAAGGAAAATTGCGGACAAACTACTCGTGGACGACAAGGAACACGAGCTTGAATACGGATAAAGTTTGTAAAGAAATTAGTCGCGTCCTTTTCACAGGTGTCGTCGGGATATTCACTTTAATCGATTCAGAAAAATTTCGGAACATCTGAATACGGATGGCCGACCACCGATTTAAACTCCACTTCTTCCAAATGTTTTAACCACTGAGCCACATCGTTCAGTATTAGCCATGTGGAATTTACTGCTATTTTTTGGTGTCATAATGTCAGAGTACAAATTAAGAGAAACAATGAAGCAGTAATAGTCGCAATAACATATCACACAAGTACACTTACAGCCGATGGCAGAAAGATAGGCATGTAAATACGTCCATAAGGCAGCATTCTGGACGTTGTTCGTAACACAAGGAGAAAAATGCTCCTATTCGATCAGTCGGCGTAAGGAAAACTTCTGCTCCTCGGCTGACAAGCTGACTGTGTCAAACGATGAACAACACTGATGCTGCTCACAAACTTCTCAAGTCAAATTCGATACCTGAACGCTAAGAAAAATGTGAAAAGTTTCGAAACGGGATAAAACAATGGTTGAAATAGCTCTAAGCACTATGGGACTTAACATCTGATGTCATCAGTCCCCCACACTTAGAACTACTTAAACCTAACTAACCTAAGGAAATCACACACATCCATATCCGAGGCAGCATTCGAACCTGCGACCGCAGCAGCAGCGCGGTTCCGGACTGAAGCGCCTAGAACCACTCAGTCACAGCGGTCGGCGAAATTGGATAAAAAACACATTCAAAACGTAAGGGTGATCAAGAAGTTTGCGTTAGAAGGCCGTACAGTCTAGAACCGATACGTCAATCAGGCGAAATCGCAGTGAGCACTGAGGTAATCATCTCATCGACGCACCAGATTGAAGAAACACCCATTTGGTAAAACACCGTGTACTGCTGCGTGAGAAAGTTCGCAAGTGCCTACTGCACATCCTCTTCCGACCGGAACCAACGATACTTCAAGGCCTTCTTAAAGGGACCGAAGGCGTGATAACCGCACGGGGGAGGACTGTAGGGACAGTGCTCGCCTGTCTCCGACTTGATGTGGTGTAACTTCTGCGTCATTATATTTTCGATACGAGAGCGTGTAGCGTCGAACCGTGGTCAGCACTCAACTAGTCGCTCCTTTCCACAACGCTGGTTTTCGACAGATATGCTGTTCCGTAGACATTCTTCATTCTCCGATGGACGTGTACCGCTGAGTGTCCTCTGGCCGCGAAGAACAGAATACCAGAAAGTTAGTCCTTTGTGGACCATAGTTAATGTTTCTACATTTACCGCACGCACATCGGAAAGATACAAATAGCACACTAATCCCTTGCGTACATATCGGTGGTTATATACCCGCATCGAAGTCGCGCTGCTTTGCATAAACGCTGCAGCAACGCCATCAAGCGGAAATTTTTGATCGTCCCTTATACCAAAATCAGGCACGCTCTATGCGTTGTGTACAACGATATGAGCCTTGAGATTATGTGGATGAAGCTGCACACCTGGGTTGTCGGTAAGACGAAACCAGAAACTATTTTAACGTCTTATCTGACAAACTGAAAGAATACTTTCAGTATTAGTGAGACCCCACGCTGCAAAGAACTATCACCCCCAACGACCCCCAGGTAACCACCAGTATACCAAATCCAGACACTTCCCATCTAAACCGCGATTCAATAAAAGTATCAACAAAACACTGCTGAGAATCGCATTTGAAGCGATAAGCAACGACGGCGATATTACCATTAGCACGTTCAAGAATCTTGCTGGTGGCTTACTAACAGTTCTGACATAAATATTTTCCCCTATGAATGGGATGTGGCCCACTTACTGGAAAAGGAGGATCGTTCGGCCTTTTCCTAAGAATGAAAAATCTATTATTATTCATTAGCATATTACCTGCTACAGCCAAAGCCAAGAAATATATTGCTCGTTGACCAAATTAATGAATACTCACGTAAATTCGACTTCCCTGACAAATTTCAGTCCGTTTTCGTAAACAGATTACCACATGCGCCGCTAATTAGTCACCAATGGCATGAAATAATCCATAGCCAACTGTGAGACTACAATTTTCACACTACTAGACTTCAGCGAAGTATTCGACATGCTACTTACATAAATGCTGCTTACATCAATGTGGTAGCTAAAATTTATAGATAGTGAGTTCTATTGGTGTGAAAGTTATCTGAAAAGCTGGAAGCAGCATTTTGTCCTTAAGGATGATGAGACTTACTGAAACATTTTCACTCAAAAGTGCCTCAGGGATTAATCCTAGGCCCACTACTGCTTTTTTTGTGTGTCGATGGTATGGGTTGGCTTGTTTGGGGGAAGAGACCAAACAGCGAGGTCATCGGTCTCATCGGATCAGGGAAGGATGGGGAAGGAAGTCGGCCGTGCCCTATCAAAGGAACCATCCCGGCATTTGCCTGGAGCGATTTAGGGAAATCACGGAAAACCTAAATCAGGATGGCCGGACGCGGGATTGAACCGTCGTACTCTCGAATGCGAGTCCAGTGTGTGTCGATGGTATCTCGTCAGTTCTGTCCTCACGTAAATATCGTTTCTAAGCCCATGACCTATGGATATCAATACTGCCCTCGTGAAGATGAATTGTCTTCAGTGATAAGATGGAAGCTAGACGTATAGCTGTAAATCGTTACTCTACCAGCCACATTATGGAGTGTGGCGGTGGTTGTTCATGTATCATGGTCACTTACCTTTCCCATTCTAATACGAATGATCCGCAGGAAGAACTATTTTTGGTGAGTCAAAAATCTCTCTAATTGTACCTCTGTAGACTTTTTGTGAGATGCATAGGTGAAAGAAATATATTTACTGTCACGTCTACGAAAGTATGCCTTTGAAATTTTAACAGCAAACCCATTTTGATGGAGAACACCTCTCTTGCAGCGTCTGCCACGGGGATAGATTATCAGACGTTTTCGCGCTTGCTAAAGGAAAATGTAACAAAAAGTGCTGCTCTTCTTTGGATCTTCTCTATTTTCTCTTTCGATAAAAGGCGGTATGGATAAGTGAAAAGCAATATTCAAATACAGGTGGAACGATGGTTTTGTAAGTTACTTTCCTTGGGGGTGGACTACACTTCCTGAGGATTCCTCTAGAGAATCTAAAATCTAACATTTGCGCAACCTGAGATTAGTTCTATGTGGTCTTTCCATTTTATATTGCTCAGTGTACATACTCCCTGATATGTAGTGCACGTGACTGCTTCTAGTGTTTGACCTGCTATTGCGTGAAATACAGTATTGAGACTTTCTCTCTATTTACTAGTATGCGGTATATGTTTCTATACGCCGGCCGAAGTGGCCGTGCGGTTAAAGGCGCTGCAGTCTGGAACCGCAAGACCGCTACGGTCGCAGGTTCGAATCCTGCCTCGGGCATGGATGTTTGTGATGTCCTTAGGTCAGTTAGGTTTAACTAGTTCTAAGTTCTAGGGGACTAATGACCTCAGCAGTTGAGTCCCATAGTGCTCAGAGCCATTCTTTTTGTTTCTATACGATGAGGGTTACCAGCCAATCCCTAAACCAAGCGTCGCTCTTGCAATTCGCTACAGTTTTCTAGCGTTACGACTTCTCCGTATCTACCACGAGAAATCTCATGGGACTTCCGGCGTTATCCACTAGGTCATTTACACATATATTGTGGACTGTATTGGCCATGTAACACTCCCTAGCGTTGCACCCGAAGGACTTCAAGTAAATGTAAGGAAGTCACAAGTAATTTTAATATTATTTCAAAAATTAATTAATTCTGAATACCGTTCATCTCGACGGTATCTCGGTACCATCACCTTAACTGCGCATAAAACACGATCGTCACGGGCTGAGGCATCCGCTGGTCTCTATACCCTCCAGGAATTCCGCAACGTACACTCGTACAATCACTCGTTCTGCCGAACCCCCACTATTGTGATGTAATCCAACACAGCACAAGTAGTGTAACTCTACACTGTTAGAATGCTTGCACTTGCAACATCCTTCTATTTGGTCAGTGCCTCATTCTCCCGGTTATGGTGGTTGCGTCCTGACAAATTACGCAACTCCACCACTCTGTGCCTACTTCATTTTCTCTTTAGCGCGCATGCAGCTCAGTATCTGATATCCTGTCACTTCACAAGCGCAACGCAAGGTCTCAGATATCTGTACAAAGCAAGCAGTGCTCATTAAAAAAAATCTCAAACTCCACTGTTTCGACTGTCCGTTTCTACAAGAAGCTACCCTGCAATGTGCGCACAGTTCAATACCATGTTGAATTTAACAATAAGCTCAGCAACTCCTATTGTCAACATAACTTTTCCATAAAAATTAACACGTACATCCTGTTTTCTCTCTGTGAAAGAGTAAGGCAAATTGCTCTCTCTTCTCCCATTTACGCGCCTTTCTCTCTTCTTTTCTCAGTCAGCCACCCAACTTTTTTCTCCTCTCTGTTCGTTCCTTGTGTTTCTGACATTGGCCTTATTTCTGTCCCTCACCCACCCCGTCTATCATATTCATTACTGTCAGTGTCCTCGGTTTAGATGTGTTAGTCAAACTGATCCCTACCGCCCACTAACCACCTTTCAGATTGTGTGGTAGGCAGCAGGGATTTTAAAAATGTTTTCATTAGGTTTTCATAAAATTGTGTCACAAAGTGTTTGATAAGTGATTGTTGTTATATGCTTTAACTTACTGCAACTCCGGTTTGTAAATGTCAGAGAGTAAAGTTACTTCCCTACGTTATAAATCACCATTACTATTGAAACGGTGGGCGGTAAGAAAATTTTACTACTAACAGAGATACAAAAGTGGGCTGTAGGTGAAAAAGGTTATTTACCCGTGGTTTGGATTTACGTGGCTACCGTTGTTGTTCTACTGGTCTTGAACTAATTACAAACTCTGTTATTCTCCTACAATAGCTACTACTGATTTTTGTTTATGTTACAACAACTTCAAAAAATGTCTTATCTCGTAGTAACAGTAAGTCTTTTTATAACATAGATGATGTTATGTGAATATGATATAAATATGTAGATTGCCTGGTTAGAAGTAAGAGTGGACTTGATGACCCTAATCTTGCCATTACTAGTAAATAAATTTAACGAAATATGTTAGTGATTAATTTCTGTGTCTCCAGCTACAGTTTCGTTGAATGAGCAAATTACTTTTCCATAACAAGTTTCAGAGCTAATCCAATCTGCAGATGTATGAGCTGTCACCTGCTTAACAATTGTGGAATTCTCATTTCAGCATGAATAAAACTATGTAATTTACTTGTCAGTTTCGTCTGAAGCAAAACCTTTCATCACAGTTATGAAAATTTATTCACATATACGAGGGCTATTCAGTACAGACGTTTTGGTCTACTGCGGCGGTGTGTGGGGCTGTAGCCTCCATATTAGTTCCATAGTGTTCATACACTCATACTCTCCTACTTTGCTTTGTGTCACGTATTGAAATATCGTTCTGCAAGTCGCGTCACATGTGAGGTGTGTTCTGTGAATAGGTTTCTGTTGGCAAAAAACTGCAGGCGAATTGAAATTTATCGCGACGTTTGTGATATGTGTGGAAAAAGGATATTGAGTGAAAGCCGGGTGATGCAATGGCGCACTGATTTTACAAATGACCGTGCCAATGTTCACCATGAACTCCGCAGTGGTAGACCTAATCTTGTGACTGATCAACTAGTGATGAAATTCAGCGACAAAATTCGTGAAAACCGTTGCTTCACGATTACGGACCTTTCTCAACATTTTACCCAAATTTCACGGAGTTTGGTGCGTCAAATTGTGGCGGAGAAGCTTGGTTACTACAGATTTCGTGCTAGGTAGGTTCCCGAAATCCAAACGGGAGACTACAAAAAACAGAGACAGTCTGCAGCACTGATATTTCTTTAAGATTGCGAGAAAAACTGTAACAAAGTTATCAGTCGTATCGTAACTGGCGACGAGACTTGCGAGACGCGTGTCAGTTGTGAAACAAAAAGGCAGTCGATTGAACGATGGCACACAAATTCTCCCAATAAATCAAGTAAGTGTTTGCAAACGCTGTCAGTAAGAAAGATCTTGGTTCCTGTGTTTTGGGACTCTGAGGGAGTGATTCCCGTAAATTTCCTTGAACTTCGTGTAAAAGCTTCTTTTTTTTTTTTTTTTTTTTTTTTTTTTTCCACGACAACGCACGTCCACACACAGCCAATCGTACCCAAGAGCTCCTGTTGGGTTTTGGATGGGAGGTGTCTGATCATCCACCTTACAACCTGGATTTGGCGCCGAGTGACGGCCACCTCTTTCCAACAATGAAGACAGGGCTCTCTACACAACACTTTCATACTGACCCCAAAGTGCATGCCGGTATACATCAGTGGTGCACTCACAGGTAGCAGATTTCTACTGAAGCGGTACTGAAGTACTTGGGCGACGGTAAGATAAATGCCTCAATTTGAATGCCGATTATGTAGAAAAATAGCTGAAGAGTGTACCTTTAAATATATGTAATAAAATTTGGTTTTCCCTTATTCTTAAATTTTTATTTTAAAACGTGCGTTACTTTCTGGAAGACCTTCGTGCATCAACCTAATTCTGAGTGTACCAAGGAGTTTCTACTGGACTTTGTTGTCTTTGGCTCTCGGTTGATGTCAGTCAATGGACGCTTTCCAAAAGTTTCGTTTTTTCCTCTCTATGTGACATTCCGTTTTCGTTCGTTTACAATAACACAGTTTTGCGATAGCACCACGGAAATCAGATACGTTTAAATGACAAATTACCAGCCGCGAACACTCTGTCCGTTCTGCACCGAAAACAACCGCGAGCAATTGTAACTGGAATTAATGAAAACATTTTTGTTAGCTTTAGCAGAGATGTTTAATGAGGCAGATATCACAGGCGGGAAAAGGGCGGCGAGCCGGAAGGACGGTAGGACGGGCCTGCGGCTGATACGCCAACCGCCAATTACTGATTTATTAGGCGTCTTTTGTCGGCGGATCCCCCATTGTCGAGGCGGCCGCCGCGAGGCTCTTTGTTTATTTGGTCTCGCGGGGGGGAGTGGGGCGAAGCCACGAATATATTGCCGATTAGCTGCACGCCGCTCGCGTTTTTTGTGTCGCTTTTAATGAGCCTAACAAACACTCGATCAGCTTTCTCCTGCAGAATGCAGCCATGCCGCCCTTCCCTTCCCTTTGCGCTCTGATGTAAAATGCATGTTCGGCGGTGAGCATCCGCTAAGAGCCCCAGGCCTTAGTGTACAGTCGCCGTAAAGCTAACAGCGTCATCGTCGAGTACAGCTTCCGTACCGCGTGTGTGCCGTGCAAATATTAACTGCCGTGCTCTTTCTACGACTAAATCGCTCTCCAGTTGCTTGCGAATGCGCTGTCCGCCTGCGAAGTCACGATTCTGCCGCCAGAAAAATGTCGGCAATTTCTAATCCGCTCGTCAAAAATGCATTTAACCCCTTCAATCTCGATGTTTTATTTTTTCTTCGGAGGCTCACGCAGCTGTACCTTCTTTGGTCAGTGGTCTCATGTACGCTACACATCGCACTTGCACAGCTTACTTGTTCATCCTTCTGACGAGCACCACGAGGTGTCAGCATTGGCTGTAAAATTCGCGTTATGCAAGTGCACAGCATGTCTCGGCGAAATAAAGGTAAAGACACATCTTTTTCTAATTAAAAGTGTTTTCACTTCCTTTAATAACTGTTCAAAGCTTTACAGACTTCCCTCAGTCAATGCGTAACTATTATTTAATGTTGAAACGGATTTATAATATTTAAACTTTTGGGTACCATGTATGACACATTGGGACTCAATGCTAACTTCGTTTACGTCAGAGGGAGTGGGCTTACATTTTTTTAGCTTAACTACCAGGCTTGAATGCCATGTTCAGAACAAGTTAGAAAAGCAGGCCATAAGACTGCAGATGCCTTCCCCTTGTACGGTGTGAGCAGTGCAAAGAGTCTCTTTGTTTCATTGCTGACAGGAATTGCTTTGCACATTCCACAATAAACAAAATGAAATTTGGAGATATAATGTTAATACCGACCCTTGTTGTGGTATCAGGGAAAGCCAAAACACTTAGAAAAATTTTGCTTGACTATTTTCTTTAAGTATTTCGAATTGGTTCAAATGGCTCTGAGCACTATGGGACTCAACATCTTAGGTCATAAGTCCCCTAGAACTTAGAACTACTTAAACCTAACTAACCTAAGGACATCACACACACCCATGCCCGAGGCAGGATTAGAACCTGCGACCGTAGCAGTCCCGCGGTTCCGGACTGCAGCGCCAGAACCGCTAGACCACCGCGGCCGGCTATTTCGAATTGTCTACTTACAGTTTTTGAAAGTTTTAACACCAAGTGTGGTTTTGTTCTATCTTGAAATCTACGCCAAATATGATGATTTTTTGTTTTTCAACAAGAAGCTGTGCGTGTAATTGTCCTGCTTTATCGCTTGAGTTATCATTTATGATACAGTCTATAAAAATTCGCTATTATCTCAAAAAATTTTTGAGTGTCATTTGTAAGTAGGCTGTTTAGGTTTTTATGTTGGTAGCGCCCTGTATGAAAATCACTGACTGTGCGGCGTGCAGTCTGTGACTGGTTTGCATTGTTGAAATTTTTGCTATTGTAGTGTTGGGCAGTTGGATGTGAACAGTGCGTAGCGTTGTGCAGTTGAAGATGAGCCGCCAGCAGTGGTGGATGTGGGGAGAGAGATGACAAAGTTTTGAGAGCGGACGATCTGGACGGGTGTCTGTAAGAAAGAGTAAATTTGTGATACTGGATGTCATGAACTGATTATGACTTTTGAACGCTATTAAGGTAAATACATTGTTGGCTCTCTATCAAAATCTTTCATTTGCTAACTATGCCTGTCAGTAGTTAGAATCCTTTATTTAGCTTGCCGTATTGGCGCTCGCTGCATTGCAGTAGTTCGAGTAACGAAGATTTTTGTGAGGTAAGTGATTCATGAAAGGAATAGGTTGTTGTTAGTCAGGGCCATTCTTCTGTTGGGATTATTGAAAGTCAGATTGGGTTGCGCTAAAAATGTTGTGTGTCAGTTTAGTGATGATCAGAATAAGTAAAGAGAGAAATGTGTGAGGACGTTCAGTTTTGCACAGCTGTTTCAAAATCAAATAACGTAAGGGGTTTACCAGCACAGTACTTCATTAACTTTTCTAAGGGGATGTTTCACATTCATTGTTAATTTGCATAAACACAAAGCAGTTGACACAATAGTAGCCCACTTATGCTTGCAATATGTGCTCGGAACTGAAGGGTTAACCCTTGAACTGCTTACGACCCATATACGAAGTGATTCGGTAACGATGTTACAAGCTTTCAATGATGGTGGAGAAAGGTAAATATATAAATTTGAGTTAAGTGATCCTGGTTTGCAATCGACCGAGTCGCAAGTTACAAGCGTAAATCGATCTCATACCTCTGACGGTGGATGTCTTCTGATGCAGCCTCTTTTGCATTCCTTATTTTGGAGGTGGTAGTATGGACCAAATAAGAAAAAAATGTCGAGTAAACATTGGCTGTACAGTATGAGCTATGAGCACCTCTTCGCCTTTGCTACTCTGAAACTCATCTCTTCTACTCAACGGGTGCACATAACTCTTAACGTACGCATTTTAAAGCCCATATTTGCGATACAACTTTTTCTTGTTTTGGTCCATACTATTTCTTCCCAAAATGAAAGCAAAGAGCTTGCATTAGAAGACAACCACTGCTAGAGATATCAGAACGATTTTTGCTTGTAGCTTTCGAATCGGACGCTTCCGGATCGGCGTCCCTTACCTCAGATTTGCTACATTTACCCTCCTCTATCATACCTGAAAATCTGTAACATCGTCAGAGAACCATTCTGTATATCCGATGCGAACACGTTTGTCCCATTTATCTTGACCACTGCAGATAATATTTTGTACAGAAGCTAAATAAAAAATGTATCAACAAATGTTTAACTACAACAGGAACATCAACCACAATTATTGCCCTTCTTGTACATTTGTTCGTAACTAAGATATGAACGCCTTTTTTTAAACAGCATACTTTATTTTGATGCTGTATGATGATGTATGTGAAAATTACCGAACTGTCAGTTTAATAAGTCACGGCTGCAAAATACTAACTCGAGTTCTTTACAGACGAATGGAAAAATTAGTAGAAGCCGACCTCGGGGAAGATCAGTTTGGATTCCGTAGAAATATTGGAACACGTGAGGCAATACTGACCTTACGACTTATCTTAGAAGAAAGATTAACGAGAGGCAAATCTACGTTTCTAACATTTGTAGACTTAGAGAAAGCTTTTGACTATGTTATCTGGAATACTCTCTTTCAAATTCTAATGGTGGCAGGGGTAAAATACAGGGAGCGAAAGGCTATTTACAATTTGTGCAGAAACTAGATGGTAGTTATAAGAGTCTAGGGGCACGAAAGGGAAGCTGTGCTTTGGAGGGGAGTGAGACAGGGTTGTAGCCTCTCCCCGATGTTATTCAACGTCTATATTGAGCAAGCAGTAAAGGAAACAAAAGAAAAATTCGGAGTAGGTATTAAAATCCATAGAGAAGAAATAAAAACTTTGAGGTTCGCCGATGACATTGTAATTCTGTCAGAGACAGCAAAGGACTTGGAAGAGCAGTTGAACGGAATGGACAGTGTCTTGAAAGGAGGATATAAGATGAACATCAACAGAAGCAAAACGAGGTTAATGGAATGTAGTCGAATTAAGTCAGGTGATGCTGAGGGAATTAGATTAGGAAATGAGACACTTAAGTAGTAAATGAGTTTTGCTATTTGGGGAGCAAAATAACTGATGATGGTCGAAATAGAGAGGATATAAAATGTAGACTGGCAATGGCAAAGAAAGGGTTTCTGATGAAGAGAAATTTGTTGACATCGAGTATAGATTTACGTGTCAGGAAGTCGTTTCTGGAAGTATTTGTATCGAGTATAGCCATGTATGGAAGTGAAACATGCACGATAAATAGTTTGGACAAGAAGATAATAGAAGCTTTCGAAATGTGGTGCTACAGAAGAATGCTGGAGATTAGATGGGTAGATCACATAACTAATTAGGAGGTATTGAACATAATTGGTAAGAAGAGGAGCTTGTGGCACAACTTGACAAGAAGAAGGGACCGGTTGGTAGGATATGTTCTGAGGCATCAAGGAATCACAAATTTAGCATTGGAGGGTAAAAATCGTAGAGGGAGACCAAGAGATGAATACACTAAGCAGATTCAGAAGGATGTAGGTTACAGTAAGTACTGGGAGATGAAGAAGCTTGCACAGGATAGAGTAGCATGGAGAGTTGCATCGAACCAGTCTCAGGACTGAAGACAACAACAACAACAACAACAACGTTATTTAAAACGTAAGGCAACACTGACTTTGATCCCCTGTTCTAGCACATAGAGCAGGTACCAGGTGTAATGTAACTTACTCCTTGCTGGAGTTGACGGTAAAAGAAAGAAAGCACACGAGAATGCACATGGGTCATTCAGCCAACAGTCATTAACTGAAAGCTTGTGAGTCGATGCAGGTTTCATCAACAGCCACAAAATTTCAGACGATCCAACAATGAAGTATAATAGCGGCCAGTTATGCTTCTGCCTTTTCCCAAGTAACCTACAAAGATTATTCCTTGCGAATTCGAAGAAACAGCGGAATTACGTTACCAGCTGATGAAGTGCTCTTTGCCTTCTTCTATGCACTATCAAATTTTGATTGCCGTTTGATTCTTATGGGTAATGATGGATCCAAGTTTCATCAACAGCCGCAAATCGGAACAAATACTGTTGCGAGTTGTGGTTACACATCGGCAGACATCCTATTAAAATGTCGTGGCGGATGCGCTTTTCGTCGACTGAGAGCAGTTGTAGCACCCACCACACAACAGTTTCTTCATAGTCAATCCTCCGTGCAGGAATATACCACTCTCTCATTTGAAATGCCTACAGTCTCAGTAATCCCACGAATTTTTAATCAGCGGTATTGCGTTGCCATATCACAGATTTTGTCAATGCTTTCCTTTGTGGTGACCTCAATCGGACGTTCGAAGCGCACTTCTTCTTTCGTATTTGTCCGACCACGTTTAAAGTCTAATCAAAAAGTAAATGGACTTCAATGATGGTGCATAGACCGCATGAACTTCATTCAGTTCGGTTTTAATCTGTGTGGCAGTACAACCCTTCAAAGGAAAAATAATAACAGCTCCATTTTCAACCGTAGTCGACGCACTTACCAATTCAGATGGCTGTCAGCAATTAACTGTGCGTTGTACACTGTTGAAATTCTTTATAAAATTCTTGGAATAATCAAGCTTACCAGCCACGAAGGCGCAACAGACTTATCAAACCACCTTGGTACAATGTACACCAATGAAGAAGATGTGCAATACTAATGTTATCTTCCACTGCACTTGAAATTATGAATAGTTACTGCATACAACATACTGCCGAAAAATACTGCAGTACTCTACAGTGGACCTAGGGATGTTTAGGAGTGTGGAAATTTCGCTTACAGACGTATGACACTAGTGACACCCAGTCATCTGACCACGTTCGAAGTCCGTGAGTTCCGCGGAGCGCCCCATACTGCTCTCTCACGAGGTCTAATGCCTACTGAGGTCACTGATATGGAGCACCTGGCAGTAGGCGGCAGCCCAATGCACCTATTATGAAAAACGTATGTTTTTGGGGGTGTGCAGATACTTTTGATGACATAGTGTATGAGCCATAATGTACACATAATACAGCTACATCTTAATAAGCTAAGCAGGTAAGTTTTAATTCTTCGTTGCTATTCAGAAGTCAGTGTGTGCTTACGTAAGTGAATTTACCTTTTTTGTGCTGTTCCTTGTGTGATGGAGCTTATCCAGCAAACCACTGTTATTATGCTGTATTTTATGGGTTTAAATACGTCCTTTTCTTTCAAAAGAAACAGTGGTGAGCCCGACAGCTTCACATTTCTGGATATCAACATAAAGTCTTCTATTGTACTAAGAAGGAGTTGATATGGGGTAGGCCCACCTTTTCTTTAGATCTTGTAGTCAACTCTGTCCCCAGTTCGTGGTCGTGCGGTAGCGTTCTCGCTTCCCACGCCCGGGTTCCCGGGTTCGATTCCCGGCGGGGTCAGGGATGTTCTCTGCCTCGTGATGACTGGGTGTTGTGTGATGTCCTTAGATTAGTTAGGTTTAAGTAGTTCTAGGGGGCTGATGAGCATAGATGTTAAGTCCCATAGTGCTCAGAGCCATTTGAACCATTTTGTAGTCATCTGTGGGAGTTTACATTAAGACACAGTCCTTAACGGTATATTTTAGCTGAGAACACGCTTAACTGTAAGTACAGTAAATGCATATGTCTTTGTTTGTGTATGTGTAAGTGTGTCTGTTTGTGTGTATGTCTCGGTTCACGTTTCGTAGGAGCAACACATCTAAAATATTTTTTGTTGTTAGGGTGAACGTTGGGCAGCTTCTCTGCATAAAGCACGACACATTTCCTTCCCCACCCTCATCTGTCTATGCCTGTGCACTTTTCCGAACGACATCGGCCTCTGTGGAGCGTTAAACTCTGACCTTCGTTTACGGATACCAAGGACTTATACTCACATTAAGATTCTGTGGAATAAATACTGAAATTCAGTTGAAATGTATGGTACGTCTGATCTGTTTTCGTCTCTTCCGTATCATTGTTTATGCACTCCCGTGGTGTCGTCAATTTGCCAGTTTGTTATAAAATTTTCATACTTAAAAAATGGTTCAAATGGCTCTGAGCACTATGGGACTCAACTGCTGTGGTCATCAGTCCCCTAGAACTTAGAACTACTTAAACCTAACTAACCTAAGGACATCACACACAGCCATGCCCGAGGCAGGATTCGAACCTGAGACCGTAGCAGTCGCACGGTTCCGGACTGCGCGCCTAGAACCGCGAGACCACCGCGGCCGGCAAATTTTCATACTTACTCGTATATTCAGATCTCATATAGTTTAAGCCATCCTCTGATAAGAACATACTGTTAATGAAGTCCTTTGTCAAAGTTGGACGTTTGTCATTGTTCCTTTGGCGCTGTTGCCATCGTCAGGCGATCTGATTCACATGATTGATGTAAAGAGTAGAAGACCTTAATTCAAACATTACTATTACAAACTGTTCTGTGCGCAGAGCGATAAATCTATATATTACTCTAGCAGGTAAGGTTACTACCTCCCCAAAATTGCCATTTGATTCTTAGCTACTATTTGTATTGACTGATCAACGAATGAGGCTGCAGATTTCACATCACTGCAACTAAGCTAGGGGCTTTAATGGGCAGAGCAGATTTACTTGACCATGTGATTCTGTAGAGTGTAAGTCATCTGAGACAGGTAGTTGAGAAAGAATGACCAGGATTCAACAATACTTTATGACTTTTGGTGGCCGATACTTAGGCTAATAGATGACGCAATGGCATTTCCCCTAAGGTAGAATGAAAAGGTAAAGAAGTATTTTGGTCTTTTATTAAGGCAGCTGAATGTTTATTTTGCTTCCAGAGAAACATGTTTCATCTATTAATGTCAGCCATCATCAGTGATTGGTCTTCATTATTCTATTATAGTTATGTATCTAGCGGGTCTTCTTTGGCGCTAGATACACACAGTACAGGTTTCCATTTGGTTGCAGGCCACTTTTATACAATTCACTTGGTCAAGAGCCAGTGCAGTGCGCAACAGCAACGATTATGTGTAGTGAATGGTATAAAAGCTATCTTCTGTCAATCGGAAGTCTGTACCACGTGCATCGAGTGCTTATAGAAGAAACCGTGGATGGAAAAATAAAATTCTGTGATGGTGTCTAGTATGAACAGGCGAGACACGGATGGTTGGAAAAAAAAATTAGTTGCAAAAGACGGACTTTTCTTATCTGTATGATAAGCATACTAACTAGGTAACAATGTGTGCAAATAATGACAGTATTGTCTTAGATTAGCTCTTGATATGCTCCTTGTAGTATTTTCCATCTGTGTTGGAACGTAGTCGGTGAGATGGGTAAGTTTACGCTTTCGGAAATAGAGAAAAACATTAAAATAACGGTATCGATGTCATACTACGTGGAACAAATGGAAATAAGATCAATTAAAAAAGATACATGAAGTCAGTTTCGAATTCTCCATATACCCTAATATGGCTGTTACAGGATAGTGAGTCGAGATCGTATAGTCTGAGAACAATATACGACCGGCGTTCAACGAGTAATGCAACAAATTTTCTTTCTCCGCCAATTTCCGTTGAAAAAATGAGAAATTTGCTGTGGGACATCGTGGAATATTCTCGCTTCCATCCATGTAGCTTCATTTAGTTTCGACAGGTGGCGGCACTTTGAGGAGTTTTCAAAATGGCTGACTCTTTCACAGAAGACTACAGCAACCAGACACGTTTTTCAATGCTATTTATTTATTTAAAAAGGGCCGTTACCGGTTTCTAATCGATAGGTTCATCTTCAGACGGCTAGTTCACGTTTTACATTACATTTCGTGTTCTTTTTCCCACCTGGCGAAAATGCCTTGGGGTGGTGATGCTCTACAACCAAAACAAGATTTGAGACAACGTCTGAGGAGCAATTACAATTAAAAAGACGTTATCTCACATCTTGTTTTGGTTGTAGAGCATCACCACCCCAAGGCATTTTCGCCAGGTGGGAAAAAGAACACGAAATGTAATGTAAAACGTGAACTAGCCGTCTGATGATGAACCCGTCGCTTCGAAACCGGTAACGGCCCTTTTTAAATAAATAAATAGCATTGTAAAAAGTGACTGGTTGCTGTAATCTTCTGTGTAAGAGTCAACCTACATTTTGTACACAGCCACGGGCTCGAAATGACAGTTTTTGACAAAATAACTTCAAAATGGCGTTTATAACGGAGGTGTGTTCCAAACATAGAACTGTCATTGAGACCCTTTTGGCGGAAAGCCAGAGCATCGTAGATATTCTTTGGCGCCTGAAGAGTGTCTACGGAGACGCAGTAGTGAACAAAAACACGGTGAGTCGTTGTGAGAGGCGTCTATCCTCGTCGCAGCGTAGTAGCGCAAATCTGTCCGATATCGCGCGTGCCGGCCGTCTGTACACAACTGCGTCTCCTGCAGTTTTGGAACGTGCAGACTCCCATTCGAGGTGATCGACGAATCAAAATCAAACAACTCGCTGCACAATTGGACGTTCACGTTCGTATTTCTGACGCAGTCCACCACCAGTTGGGGTACTCAAATTCGTGTGTCCGTTGGGTACTTCACAGCCTAACAGAAGACTATGAAGAGCAACGAAGGAGTTACTTGCGCGTTACGTACTTGTCGAAGATCGCCACAGGCGATGAACCATTCGTTCATTACTACGAACAGGAAACAAAACGGCAATCGATGAACTGACGCCATACCAACACTCCTCCAAATAAAGAGTTCAAACACCCACACCGTCAGCCGATAAAGTCATGGGGACGGTCTTTTGTGAATCTGAACGGGTTATTCAGTTTCATGTCCTTCCTCATGGTGCAACGATCAGTTCTAAAGTGTTCTGTGCTACTCTCAGGATAGATAAGAAATGACTTGGTGTTCGTCATCTCAAAAATGACAGCGAACTTCTCCTTCTCCGTGACATGCAAGGTCTCATACAAGTCTACGCTCCCGAAAGGAACTCACAGAGCCGGCCGAAGTGGCCGTGCGGTTAAAGGCGCTGCAGTCTGGAACCGCAAGACCGCTACGGTCGCAGGTTCGAATCCTGCCTCGGGCATGGATGTGTGTGATGTCCTTAGGTTAGTTAGGTTTAACTAGTTCTAAGTTCTAGGGGACTAATGACCTCAGCAGTTGAGTCCCATAGTGCTCAGAGCCATTTGAACCATTTTTGAACTCACAGAACTTCAGTGGGTTGTTCTCCCTCATCCGGCCTACAGCCCGGATCTCGCACCTTCTTCCATCTGTTTGACCCAGTGAAGGATGCAATCCACGGGAAGCAGCGCATGGATTATGGGGAGTTATTGATGCAGCAAGACTTTGGGTCAGATGTCGACCAGTAAAGTTGCACCATGCCGGTATACAAGGTGGTGTAAAGTCGTCGCACTGTACGGAGATTACGTTGAAAAAATATGATTCTTTAACCAAAAGAGTGGGGAATAATATAGTGTATCGGTATATTGAATAAAACCAACCTGCTTTCAGAAAATAATGTTGTTTTTCTTATTGAACTACCCCGTATGTCCATTATCTGAACGTCACTTTACGCATTACTTACATAGTGAGATACTGCCAGAGTACAGTGACACAACCCGCTTTTACATAGCCCTGCAGTATTCAAGTAGAGAACACCGTCCAGTAATATTACCGCCGAACATGTATTTGTAGGTTTATTCAGGTTTGGATGTTGCCTTAGCAGAAAACTCGCGACCTTATTCTGAAACGGATTTCTCGGCCCCTCCGCGGTCCCCCCTGTTGTCTTCGGAGGGCTCATTACGGCGCCGGACCCTCCTGCGGGGTCCAGGGTAATCGAGCTGGCTTTCCGCTCCTTAATTACCTTAAGAGTTTTATTGGCTCCCTTTGCCTTTGCCGGCATCTCAGAAGAAGGGGCAGGATCCTGTAAGCCACGGCACCGCTTACGGCTCGATCTTCGCCCGGAAAACGAAAATTCCTGCAACTAATTAGTCTTTCGAATTTGCCTTAGGACACTCTGTTTTCTTTCCTTCATCAGTCACTTGGTTCGCAGTTTCAATTTCATGCAGTAGAATTCAGCAGTCGTACTTTGTTTTAAGTGTTAATCTAAATTCACGGACGCTACGAAGATAGTCGTGGTCTGTTGTAGGTGCTCGTTACATAAAAGTACCGACTGCCACAAGTTAAAAGTTACGAGCATTTTACGGGATCTCATGGTGGACTCCGTAAATTGAAAAGTCAGAATTTAATTTATGAAATATACGACATGAACAGACAAAGAAGCCAACGTGATAACGCATACATTCGTTACCTCTCATCATAGCAAAGTACAGGAAAGCGGACCATATACCCACCATGCGCCAGTTGATGAAAGGCAACTGCGCAGCTGCGGACAAAGGTAGCAACAGTTGACACGTTTTATGGCTTTTAATCTCCCATATGCTATGATCCAAGAGTCTTCTATCGATTATAGTCGACTGCCTCGCGACGTGCTGCATCTTCGCTGTCTGCAAAACACTGCTGTGACGTATCCACAATCGCGCCACACGCAGCAACTAGCTGTAGCATTCGGACGTCATACACGGCACAAGATTTAGAAAATAGAAATTAATATAGATTGTAGGGAGCTTTGGAGGACTTAAGATAGAATAAGGCAGAAGGGATACGTAACATTCCATCAGAATTTCTAAAATCGTTGGGGGAAGTGGCAACGAAAAAGACTATTCACGTTGGTGAGTAGAATATATGCGTCTGGCAAAATACCATCTGACTTCTGGAAGAATATCATCCACACAATAACGAAGAATGCAAGAGCGGGCATGTGCGAAATTGTCGCACAATCAGCTTATTAGTTCATGCATCCAAGCTGCAGACAAGGATAATATACAAAACAATGGAAAAGAAAATGGAGGATGTGTTACTAGATGATCAGTTTGGCTTTAGGAAAGATAAAGGCACCAGAGAGACAATTCTGACGTTCCGATTGATAATTGAAACAAGACTAAAAAAAAATCAAGACACGTACATAGGATCCGTCGACCTGGAAATGCAAAATGTTCAAATCTGTCTGAAATCTTATGGGACTTAACTGCTAAGGTCATCAGTCCCTAAGCTTACACACTATTTAACCTAAATTATCCTAAGGACAAACACACACACCCATCATGCCCGAGGGAGGACTCGAACCTCCACCGGGACCAGCCACACAGTCCATGACTGCAGCGCCTTAGACCGGGAAAATGCATTCGACATTGTAAAATGGTGCAAAATGTTCGAAATTCTGAGAAAAATAGCGGCAAACTATAGGGAGAGACGAGTAATATACAATATGTACAGGAGCCAAGAGGAAATAATAAGGGTGGGCGAGCAAGAAAGAAGTGCTCGGATTAAAGAGGGTGTAAGACAAGGACGTAGTCTTTGGGCCCTGCTGTTCAATCTGTACATCGAAGAAGCAATGACGCAAATAAAAGAAAGGTTCAGGAGTGGAATTAAAGTTCAAGGTGAAAGAATATCAATGATACGATTCGCTGATAACATTGCTATCCTGAGTGAAAGTGAACAAGAATTACATGATCTGCTTAATGGAATGAACAGCACAGAATATGGACTGAGAGTAAATCGAAGAAAGACGGAAGTAATGAGAAGTAGCAGAAATGATAACAAGGAGAAACCTAACGTCAGGATTTATCGTTACAAAGTAGATGAAGTTAGGGAATTCTACTGCCTAGGTAGTACAATAACCAATGACGGACGGAGAAATTAGGACGTCAAAAGCATACTAATACTGGCAAAAAGGGCATTCCTGGGCAAGAAAAGTCTACAAGTATCAAACATAGGCCTTAATTTGAGGAAGAAATTTCTGAGAATGTACGTCTGGAGCACAGTATCGTATGGTAGTGAAACATGGGCTGTGGGAAAACCGGAACACAAGAGAATCGAAGCGTTTGAGATGTGCTGCTACATACGAATATTGAAAATTAAGTGGTCTGATAAATTAAGGAATGAGGAAATTCTGCGCAGAACGGGAGAGGATATGAATGTGTGGAAAACACTGGTAAGGAGAAGAGACAGGTTCATAGGGCATCTGTTAAGACATCAGGGAATAACTTCCATGTATTAGAAGGAGCTGTAAAGGGAAAAAAATTGTAGGGGAAGATAGAGACTGGATTACATCCAGCAAATGTTTGAGGACTTAGGTTGCAAGCGCCACTTTGAGATGAACAGTTTGGCAATGGAGAGGAATTTGTGGCGGACTACATCAAACCAATCAGAAGGCTGATGACTCAAAGAAACAAGCATTAAGTTTCACTGCTCGTACCAGACCTAAAGTGTTCCAGAATCGATTCCTGCAACAAATCATGAGAATATCCTTGCGTTATCGTTTCAGAAACGAAGGAATCGCTGTAAGATGAAGCACTTGTTGTATTGGTCTGTGCAGTTATGAAAGGTACTTGATGAAGGCATTGTGTAATGTGATATGCGGACAACAACCAAGAAATCAAAGGGTTGGTAGGGGAAGGGGGGAAATGTGGGTCAAGCTCGATAATTAATCCTTGAGCAAACGAAGCATGTCACCCTAAACTGAAAGTCTATTGCTGGTTGCAGTAGCACCCTGTCTGGGTGGTCAACACTAACGCTTCTCGAGTAACTAAGTTCAAATGGTTCAAATGGCTCTGAGCACTATGGGACTTAACATCTTAGGTCATCAGTCCCCTAGAACTTAGAACTACTTAAACCTAACTAACCTAAGGACATCACACACATCCATGCCCGAGGCAGGATTCGAACCTGCGACCGTAGCAGTCCCGCGGTTCCGAACTGCAGCGCCTAGAACCGCTAGACCACCGCGGCCGGCGAGTAACTAAGTATCAAAAGAGAATCGTACAACAGTGAAGGACGACAGCTCTATGAATGTTTGTGACAGACCAGTCTCTATAGCCCGCTGTAAATGTGACGGGTGTTAGACTGTGTATACCCTCCACTTAGCTAAACAGTTTTTGGCTAAAAACAGATGAAACTTCTAGAACGCGGCATTTGTACGATAAACTGAGGTGGTGCGATGCTAGAAGATTGTGAACTTTCAAAGAAACGCTTGCGTGGTAATATGACAAATATTTTACTGTAGTATGTGATGCTTTGCAAAGCAATTATTGGGGACGACAGTGAGTACTACGGACTCCTGATGACTCACACGCCTGGGTGTCTGCTCACAGATACTGACCCGCCACATCGGCGTTATTACGTCAAGACAGTGTGTCTTCCGTAACTTAAAAATAATTGTAACTGAGATGGCTCTGTAATACCTGAAGGTGAACTACTGCTTTCGATTGACCAAGGAACTTGTTAACAGTGAGTAGCGGGTCACAATAAGTGACAGTAAAGTGTTCTCTGAGATAAGTCATTTCTGGAAGGTGCCTCATGAAAAACACCGATCCGCGAAGGTGACACTTACATGGAGCTTTTTCAGTTTCACATTTGAAGCGTCTCTGCTCGCAGAATAGGCAAATAACGTCATTGACCGTCGTGTAAATTTGCTTGCACAACGATAAAGAAAAGAAATCGCTTACGAAGATGTCCTTATCCGAAGAACGGCATGACAAAAAAAAAAAAAAAAAATGCCGGCCGGAGTGGCCGTACGGTTCTAGGCGCTACAGTCTGGAGCCGAGCGACCGCTACGGTTGCAGGTTCGAATCCTGCCTCGGGCATGGATGTGTGTGATGTCCTTAGGTTAGTTAGGTTTAATTAGTTCTAAGTTTTAGGCGACTGATGACCTCAGAAGTTAAGTCCATAGTGCTCAGAGCCATTTGAACCATTTGAACAAAAACAACTACTTAAACCTAACTAACCTAAGGACATCACACACATCCATGCCCGAGGCAGGATTCGAACCTGCAACCGTAGCGGTCGCGCGGTTCCAGACTGAAGGGCCTAGAACCGCTCGGCTACTCTGGCCTTGATTCTTGATGGTTGTCGTTAATATTGATCCACTAAAGGAAGGAGTATGAGCGTTTAAGTTACCGTTGACGATAATGCCCCTAGTAGAGGTGTACATATTCCCCTTGCAGCGTGCTTGCCCCTAGCTCCTCTGCAACCATTTATGCAGGTCAGCCTGCCGCGACGTAAACACGAGAGTGCGCATGTACTGAGGCATAGTGGGTAATGAAGCCGACTTGGGCCCCCACAAGCCCGGGCTACCAGGGTTCGTGCAGGCCTGCCAAGCTTCACGGGACTCGCTCAGCTTGCTGTGCCTGACAACACGTTGCGCTGTCAAGCTACCGTGACTAGAGTAGCCAGGTAGTTAGCCCGCAGTTCATTTATCACAACGGTGGGGGCAGCACAATTAATAGGTCGAACTTTAATGAGATTAAAAAAAAAATTGACAACTGGCGAATACATGCTGGTAACGAAACAGAGCACAAGTGCCGCATGGGAAACGTTTTCATGTGTTTATGAGGCCGCTTCAAATAAATCGGTAGGTGTGTCTCAATGCAAACTACGCAAAAAGCTCTTAAGTACTTATTCGGGAACCTCGAGTATGTTACGACATGTGTGCAAATTTGATAAGCAGTTCCCTCACTCCGTAAATATCTTGCAAGAGGACAAAGATTAAGTGGCCGAAAAGTGCATCGAAATGTGTACTAATGACCTGAGACCATTTAGCAGTATAGAGGGAGAAGGATTTCATGGTAACCCGCAAACGATGTCAAAATCTTTTGTAAGGTACTCTATTCCATGCACTGTCCGAAATATTATGTAGACAGTGATGTTGCTCTTGATGGTCAAGTGTGCAAAATTTCTTCAAGATCAGAATAAAACTGTAGGTTGGTGTAGAAGTGCGTAAGTAAAGTACCCTCCGCCATGCACCATTCAGAATTTTAAGCAGACAGCGCCCTTAATCCTGATTTGAATATCAAGTTTGCCAAATTTCATCAAGATCGGAATAAAAACGTACAATTTGTCGAATTCCGTTAGGTAAAGTAACCTCTGCCATGCACCCTACGAAATTTTATGTAGACTGTGATCTTCCTCTTGGTTTGAAGATATAGTTTACAAAATTTTATCGAGATTGTATGCAATACAAACACACGGACACAATTAAAACGCACTTTCAGTTTTTCTCAAATTTTCCAATTTTTCGGTCGATTTTCCAAAAATTTTATTTCATAAAAACCTTGTCCTGAGAATTACGAACACAGAAAAATAAATAAATAAATAAATAAATTAGCGGAATTGGTCCAGCCGTTCTCGAGTTTTACGCTTATCAACACATTTGGCAATTCATTTTTATTTATATAGATAATAAGTCCGAAATCTACGCGTAAAGGAAGAATGTACAAATAAAACCCAATACTTTTTGACATGGCTCAGGTAAAATAGAAACTTTTAATTAACGTTTATAATACGACAGTGACGCGCGCAGACTAAACGGCTGCATAGCGCAGCTCAGCAGTAATATGGGCATGCAAGCAAGTTTCCCGCAGCCTGCCCGGGTTGGGTTCTGTTTGGCTTGGCTGGGAGTGAAGCAGCCCGCCCGTTCTGTTGACAGCGCGCGGCGGCCTGCCCGCCTGGCCACCGGGCAAGCATGGGCGGGTTAAAAGCGGAACGTGTACACCACTGGCCCCTAGAGACGGAGTTGCAGCTCAGACATGGGAAGCACGGGAAGGAAATCGGTAGTGCTCTTTTTAAGGCGCTATCCCGCTATTTGCCTTGCGCAATTGACGCGAGCCATGAATAGCTGGATCGCAGTACGACATACTGAACTTAGTACTCGCTAATGCGGAGTCGGTGTCTTCTCACCCCATGACCTCACGTAGTCGACTGCTACCTAACAAGCATATCACTTCTTCAGTACCTGTTGAGTGCTTTTTTCCGAATATTTCTTTACACGATAGTATTAACTATCAGCCACTGTTGAGTGATCAACAGGTACAGCGTGGTCACCATCCCAATGCTGACACACATTTAAAAATTCAGCTTTTGAGCTCTACTACTGCCTTATGGGCTTCCAAATTGTTCGTGCTGTTCTCGTCACTGTCGATATCTTTCGACGCACTTACAAATTCCTTGCTGGGGAGCGTCGTCTGCAACAAAACGCAATGATCGGTTTTCACGGATCTACTTGTATTTTCGGAAAAAGTGTATTTGTGCCGTCAGCTGTACAATTTTATGTTTATTCTCTACCGCCCTCAGTTGTTACGACCATATTAAAGGTGAAAACATTGTACTTCATTTGGTCAACCAAACATTTCCGTCATACATGAGCCACACAAATCTAGAACATATATAATTTTTCATAATAGTCTGTCTTAACACTGTTGATATTATCTCGCTGTGCCTTGGCACAGTTACAATAGTGCCCATTCGGTGATAACTCTTTACTCAGTTACTCATGTGCACTACTGTAATTTTGCCAAGGCACAGTGTGATTATATGGAGAGTGTTAAGACAGACTATTATGACAATTACATATGTTCCACGTTAGTATGGCTCAATTATAACGGAAATGTATGTTTGATCCGCTGATGTACAATGTTTTCCTTCTTGAAGATGATTTTACCAATCGAAACTAGTAGAAAATAAACATAAAGCTACACAAATTTTTCAAATTATTTAACAACTGTAGACAATCACCTACGAAAAACTCTACTTATGTTTTCCTCAGATCTGCACTCCGTCGTCCGTCGTAGCCCAGATTTGCGTCTATTCTGCCTTGCAGATAGGATAGCATTTTCTATCGAGTTTCGTAGATGAATCACGAACATCCAGTGTCTCATTAATCAGAAGCGATTCCCTTGTTCCTTTTCATAGAAACTAAGGGTCATGAAACCGCTATTTATCATCGTCCACAGCTACAGAGGCTATCGCAGTCTTTTCTTTGTCACATGTGGTTAAACCAGTACTTGTATCCTTTGTCAGCATATGATGTTACCTAAATGATTTTTCTACGGGTCCACACCCTGTTTTACACAGTTTCTACTGGGTCACTCAACTCTGTGTTGCTCCGTTCGACGTCAGATAAACTGACGGAGTAGGTGAGTTGGTGTCTTTTCTGAATAATACTTACGACATCACCGGAAATATTTTTTTTAATACAAGCTCCATTTCTTCATCATAACGGGTGCTGTTTATTTTACATTTCGTCATGTCAGCATTTGTGCTTCCTAACTTTGACAGATCGTGACACATGGCCATAATGCCTAACATTAGGAGTCTTATGTAGGCTACACTGCTGATGAAACGCAAAAACCACCTTACTTACTGTTACAGACGGCCAATAATTCCAATTTAATGAGTCTACCACTGATGTAATTTCGCGTAGCCATGAGAAAAAAATAAATGGTGTGAGACACATTAGCGACTTGTCGCAGGAGAAAGAGTCTTACTTTTTTATTTTTTGTGAATTCCTGATTTCAAAATTTCCCTTTGATTGTGGCGTCACCTGCGGAGTAGTTCAATGAATTTCTGTATAATATACTTAACGTTCGGAGCTTCTAACACTATGCCATTTTTCACGACAATGGTTTCTTTTTCTTAAAAATATCACATGAAGCTGGTAAGACTTCAGTGTGGAAATAATGTCTTAGACTAGGCACTCGGTCTACATAAAAATTCTAAATATCGTGTACCTCTAAGTCAGGTTATTTTTGTATTTTATTTGTTAGGAACAATACATTTTGAAACTGTGACTCCAACATTTGATTTAGTTTGGTGGAATTATGTATTTGTAATTGTCCATGTAATATATAGTTAATTCCCCAATCTGCACATGGTGAAACCACAGGCTCCGAACTTCACTGCCCGTAATAAATAAAATGTTAGTGCCTCTCAAAGTGGACTTCTTATCCATAACGTCAGGGTGAAAGATTCCACAATGAGGTATTAAAATTACTGTTCTTCTGCATCATCTTCTTTTTTTCTTGCGTTACAGCCTCTGTACGACAGCAGGTAGCCCCTAAATGGGCTGCATTTTCCTCTTCTCCTCCCAGAACCTCTTCATCATTCCTCTTCGTCTCTCCCGCATTTCTTCAGTGATCTTCCGTATGCTGGTCACTTCCTGTCTTTTTCTTGCGTCGTTCTCTGTTGTCGATCTCCGGCGTTTTGGTCGAGTTGTACTTGCTTCTTCACTTTTCCTTTCCTTCCACCTTTATCCCCAATTACGACCACACCTTCCAGTGTTCAACAACCTGTTTGGTTCCTGTCTTTCCTCTTGTCTTCCCTGTTGTTTCACATATTCTCTTCGTCATTCTATCCAAATTCTTCCTAATTCCATGTCGGGCAAACCTTGACATTTTCAGTCTGATATCTCCTGATATTGTCATCAAGCTCCGTTACAGTTCTTGCTAGGTCTTCACATCCATATATCACCATCTCTTTCAGGGCCTAGAATTTCCCTCAGTATTTTTCTCTCTTCTTTCTGTAGCTTTTCTGCGCCATTTCTTCCTAGTGTCATCACATCAGCAGCATATAACACGGCATTCCTCACCGTTGCCTTGTAGTGTCTGAGACTTGCGTCAGGAGATATATTTTTTGTTGCATTCTTCTCTGGTCATACAGGTGGCTGACTTCATCTTCTTTATCCTATCCGTTATTCCCTCTCTGCTCCTGTTTCTTTCTGTTGTATATTCTCCCAGGTGCTTAAATTTCTCCGCCTTTTGCACGTTGCCATCTTGTATTTGCCAATACTCAGTAGTATTCGAAGTCTTTGTCTTGTTGTAGGCGATCCTCAGTGCCCATCCTTCTCGCTATCTTGCTTAGGTTGTCGAGCTGTCTCCCTACGTCTTCTTCCGTCTCACTTACTATCACTATGTCGTCCGCAAAGGCTAGACAGTCAACTTGAACCCTGTTGTCCATTTTGTCCCCCACACGCGTCTTTGGCATACCCATTTTCTCGTTCATTGTATCCCAGTGCCTGATCACTTCATCCACTGCTCTGTTGAGCGAAAGTGGAGACCATGCATCTCCCTGTTTGACAATGGTCTTGATTTCAAACTCTCTTGATAGTTTTTTAATTATGTTAGCGATTGAGAACTGTTGAAGTCAAGATCGCACATGAAATCTTCTTTATTTGGATGGATTACTAGTTTCCGATAGCAATCTAGCCATCTTCAAATCTAAGATATAAAACAATTTATTCCTCTTCTTAGCAACATAAACCAGCTTACTGAACTGCACGTAATATTGCAGCAGGTTTCGAGAGTATATACACGGGTTAATTAAAGAGTAGATACCATAAAACATTCTTGATCAGTTTTGGTGTCATTATGGCTTCACACATAGTTAAAATCTTTCTTAAAATGACAACATTCATTCATGAAATAGTTAAAAACAGCTTTTCGTGGCCAGTGTAATTGGATGAAGGTCATAAAACTGAGCATATTCATTAATACACTTCTGGAAATGGAAAAAAGAACACATTGACACCGGTGTGTCAGACCCACCATACTTGCTCCGGACACTGCGAGAGGGCTGTACAAGCAATGATCACACGCACGGCACAGCGGACACACCAGGAACCGCGGTGTTGGCCGTCGAATGGCGCTAGCTGCGCAGCATTTGTGCACCGCCGCCGTCAGTGTCAGCCAGTTTGCCGTGGCATACGGAGTTCCATCGCAGTCTTTAACACTGGTAGCATGCCGCGACAGCGTGGACGTGAACCGTATGTGCAGTTGACGGACTTTGAGCGAGGGCGTATAGTGGGCATGCGGGAGGCCGGGTGGATGTATCGCCGAATTGCTCAACACGTGGGGCGTGAGGTCTCCACAGTACATCAATGTTGTCGCCAGTGGTCGGCGGAAGGTGCACGTGCCCGTCGACCTGGGACCGGACCACAGCGACGCACGGATGCACGCCAAGACCGTAGGATCCTACGCAGTGCCGTAGGGGACCGCACCGCCACTTCCCAGCAAATTAGGGACACTGTTGCTCCTGGGGTATCGGCGAGGACCATTCGCAACCGTCTCCATGAAGCTGGGCTACGGTTCCGCACACCGTTAGGCCGTCTTCCGCTCACGCCCCAGCATCGTGCAGCCCGCCTCCAGTGGTGTCGCGACAGGCGTGAATGGAGGGACGAATGGAGACGTGTCGTCTTCAGCGATGAGAGTCGCTTCTGCCTTGGTGCCAATGATGGTCGTATGCGTGTTTGGCGCCGTGCAGGTGAGCGCCACAATCAGGACTGCATACGACCGAGGCACACAGGGCCTACACCCGGCATCATGGTGTGGGGAGCGATCTCCTACACTGGCCGTACGCCACTGGTGATCGTCGAGGGGACACTGAATAGTGCACGGTACATCCAAACCGTCATCGAACCCATCGTTCTACCATTCCTAGACCGTCAAGGGAACTTGCTGTTCCAACAGGACAATGCACGTCCGCATGTATCCCGTGCCACCCAACGTGCTCTAGAAGGTGTAAGTCAACTACCCTGGCCAGCAAGATCTCCGGATCTGTCCCCCATTGAGCATGTTTGGGACTGGATGAAGCGTCGTCTCACGCGGTCTGCACGTCCAGCACAAACGCTGGTCCAACTGAGGCGCCAGGTGGAAATGGCATGGCAAGCCGTTCCACAGGACTACATCCAGCATCTCTACGATCGTCTCCATGGGAGAATAGCAGCCTGCATTGCTGCGAAAGGTGGATATACACTGTACTAGTGCCGACATTGTGCATGCTCTGTTGCCTGTGTCTATGTGCCTGTGGTTCTGTCAGTGTGATCATGTGATGTATCTGACCCCAGGAATGTGTCAATAAAGTTTCCCCTTCCTGGGACAATGAATTCACGGTGTTCTTATTTCAATTTCCAGGAGTGTATATACAAGTGGCAGTGAAACTAAAAAATAATATTTGCATAAGAAACTATCCACTAAAATGACTAAATGTAAAAAGTCTCGTGTTACTAAAGACTTTATGCCGTTAAAACTTAGTAGCTGACACAATCAGTACTTACATCATTTCATAACAGAGATCGTCATATGTGTGTTGCTGTTACGTGGTACATGTGGAAAGTATGGCAGCTGACATCAAAAAACTTGATAAGCGTACCAAGTCAGGCACCTTCTGATTGCGCTCCTCTCCACCTCAACCTCGCCTTTGTGTCTGCCACAACTTCCATTACTAGTTCATTTGTAGTCCCTTCTAGTCCTCTGTTGTAGGCCTAGAGAACATTTCCAAGAGTCTGTTTGTCATTGGACTCCACGAAGGTTGCTACGATCTTTATGTTCTTTATCCTAAATCCCGCTTCATAGTCTCCAACTGCACTTTCTGTTCTTCTAATCTGTTGAGGCGGAGTTTCGGCAGCCTCTTATATCCGATCTCTAGTAGCGATATTCCTCTGTAGTTTTTTCAATACCTCTTGCACCCCCTCCCCATATGTATTAGCACTATGGTTGTATTTTTCCATCCTTCTGGTAAATTATCTGTTCTTCAAATTTGGCATATAACGGTGGTCATGTTTTGCAAGGCTTTGTTGCCTCCCCACCGTAACATCTCGGCCGCTATCCCATTTTCTATTGTATGTAGTCTTCCCGCGTATGGCTGTTAACAGTATTTAAAGTAAACATTGGCATCAAATACAATACTCTGGAGTCAAAACCAAAAAATAAAACTTTAAAAATGAAAACTTAAGCCGGATGTTAAAGTCCACTCTACAACGTTAAATTGTGGCATGTTGAAACAAGTTACCAAAAATCCGTAGAACTGCGTGAGTATACCTGAGATGGACACGAACCATGTGGCAAGCACGAAAGAACAATCAGCTTGCATAAAAATAAAAACTACATCCACATTATACAGGGGATGAATCCTTCGTAGTTGGGTTACGTTAGCGGTAAAATGAAAAGGGTGTAAACACAAAGAGCGTGTGAGCTTGAGAATACAAAGATATTAGTATCTAGAGTTGATATAATGTGGTTTGTCCTTGTCAAACTGCACATATGTAAGGTGTTGAAAACTTTTCATACTTTGGTGACAGGTTCCTTGGACCAAAACAAGAAAATAATGTTTTACAAACATGGGCTCTGAAATACATGCCCTAAAGAGCTATGACCACCTGCTTATCTTCGATGTTATGAAACGCATCTCTTCTCTTGCAACCTCTTTGCTTTCCATGTGTTAGGAGGAGGTAGTACGAACAAAAACAAGGAAAAATTGTCCAGTAAACATGGGCTCTGAAATGTGTTCCTTTAGATATATGAAGGTATGTGTTCAGTAGAAGGTATGTGTTTTATAGTAGCTAAGATGGACAGTGTCTTGAAAGGAGGATATAAGATGAACATCAACAAAAGCAAAACGAGGATAATGGAATGTAGTCAAATTAAATCGGGTGATGCTGAAGGGATTAGATTAGGAAATGAGACACTTAAAGTAGTAAAGGAGTTTTGCTATTTAGGGAGTAAAATAACTGATGATGGTCGAAGTACAGAGGATATAAAATGTAGACTGGCAATGGCAAGGAAATCGTTTCTGAAGAAGAGAAATTTGTTAACATCGAGTATAGATTTAAGTCAGGAAGTCGTTTCTGAAAGTATTTGTATGGAGTGTAGCCATGTATGGAAGTGAAACATGGACGATAACCAGTTTGGACAAGAAGAGAATAGAAGCTTTCGAAATGTGGTGCTACAGAAGAATGCTGAAGATAAGGTGGGTAGATCACGTAACTAATGAAGAGGTATTGAATAGGATTGGGGAGAAGAGAAGTTTGTGGCACAACTTGACTAGAAGAAGGGATCGGTTGGTAGGACATGTTTTGAGGCATCAAGGGATCACAAATTTAGCATTGGAGGGCAGCGTGGAGGGTAAAAATCGTAGAGGGAGACCAAGAGATCAATACACTAAGCAGATTCAGAAGGATGTAGGTTGCAGTAGGTACTGGGAGATGAAGAAGCTTGCACAGGATAGAGTAGCATGGAGAGCTGCATCAAACCAGTCTCATGACTGAAGACCACAACAACAACAACAAGATGAAGCAGTGTTCATAGTCATTAAGGTATGCATTTTAGAGTCTGTGTTTACTGGGCACCTTTTCGTGCTTCAAGGAACCTGTCCCCCAAAGTTTGTAGAAGCATTTTTGGAACATTCTGTGTATTATTATGATTTTACTATGTACTTAGATTCGACTTGACAATCTCTTTACAGCGCCTGAATGATTGACTTCTATGCTTTTTTTGTTACTAACCTGAATTATTTAATTCCATACAACGCTGAAGAATTTGGTAAAAAAATGGATTTCCGTAGTCGCTGTATAGTTTCCTCACAGTGAGCGATACGAATCCCAGCTGTTTCGTAGATACAATTTAATGGGAACGATTCACTAAAGTACTCCTCCCTTAGAGCTGAGTAAGATGAATAGTTTCTTTGTTGGTAGATTCATAAAATCTGTCTACTCTATGGTCACGAAAAACTGAAACGAAGTGAAAAAAAAAGAAAGAAAACTGATGTGACACTTCATGCAGCCAGGTATCTCCAAACGAGCTGCCAGGGTGAAAACAAAGAATATAATGCAAACAAGATATTCAGAATCTGTAATTAGAAATATTTTGCAAATCGACAGTACATTAGGACGTAGAATAACTTTGTTTCTTGTAGCATTATCCTTGAAATTCGTAGGGTAGAGACTGATTTGTGGATGTCACAATTTCGTGACAATCACTGGTAAAAATAGTAATTTATACCCTGTGTGAATGCACGGTACCGTGGCGATACGAATTAATAACATCTGCTCGGGCTTCAAGCCGCTAGCTTTCAACGGAGCTCTCCTCGGTAAATGACCACTTGACAATGACCGATGAGGCCCCAGTCGAAAGTTCTTAACCACCAGACGGAGCTAGAATCCAGAAAAGATCTTATTAATTTATGGTCTATTTCAAATTACTGCTGAAAAATTCTTGAAGTACTAGATTCAGTACATTTGAATGATGACGACGGACGCTGCCCATTCGTACACGAAACATCCACCGCCTGACCAGGAGCCGTCTCTCTATCAACGACCGACTTAAGCAGCTAATTTCATTTTTCTTCATGTCTGAAACATTTGGCTGCACTTGTCATTCTTTCATAGCTCGTTGGCTTTTGCTTCACAGAGAAAAATATCAGTTTCAATCACTTTTTTCCAAGCACTGTCGGAATTCTCTGGTCAGTTCGACCATCAACAATGAGAGCCTGGATCAGGGGCAATCATGCAACAGTCAACTGCGAGAACAAGAGAGTGCTGCATCACTTACCTTCTTAGCAACCTACCGCACTTCACGAGTGCGCTGCATCTCAGCCAAAACTTACCTTTAGCTAAAAATACTTGATAGTCCGAAGACTTTTATTAGGACGGCGCTCGCCAGCTGTCGCTTTCTGGTACTGTGAATCCTGATACTTCACCGAGATACGAACAACTGCGAATTCCATAGAGCAGGAACGCCTCTACATGAACGTAGAGGCAACAGGAAGTGATAACGTTTCGTAACGTTATCAGACGACTTCACATTTCCTCATCAACATTCCTCATTAGATATTCTATTTCAGAACCTTTCTTTGTTTTTATCTCATATCCATCTCATATCTACGAATACTGTTCCTTACAATGCATGTGTTAATGTACCTATAAGACACAACATCTAATTACTCTAGGAAGCTTGCTACTAAAGGTCATTGTGAGGGTTCTACATCAAACAATGAAGTTAGAAACCAAAAACAGTGAAGAAGCATCACGCTTCTTCTGCCATACGAGAAGTCTCCTGTGGAGTAATAACAAACAGGGAACATAAAATGTATTGTTCTTGATACATATCTGGTGTTAATACATGATTATTTATTGAAGATGATATATTACACTTCTTAAAGCATTTAGGCTTTTATACATCTAGAGATCTCCTTGATAAATCCTAGGTTGTCTCCCAGTCAGCGGCGACCATCTTCAATCAGTAGCGAGCCACTATCTGCAGCTATTCGAAGCCACGAAGATGAAGAGTGGGACAAAATGTAAATTTTATCAAAGAAATTCATTCTACTATGGATTAATAACTTGGAAAATGTTAAAAACGGTAACGTATGCCTTGCCAGACAGAGGCGAAGACAGAATCAACTGAGTGGAAATTTAGTTAGTCAAGATCATGCGTCAAAAACCCTAGAAGAAAAATATTAAATCACATAAATAAATAGAATCGAGACGTGTGACGAAGTATAAAAGAAAAAATACCTACTAATAGGGATCGGTGACGTGTAACAGTATAATGAAGATAATTTTATACACGCCATGGACGACGAAGCACTGAAATTCATTCCGTGACTCTCAGCATAAATATCGTAACCTTAGTAAGGGGTACCCATATTACTCTTGACACGATGAATGTGCTCAATTTAAGATCACACTGTCCATTGCTTGCGTTGCGTTCAACACTATAGCCAAGGACAGGTATTCAATGAAAGTTATGAAAATGTCTTTGCAATCGAACATCATTGTACGATTGAAACATGTTTAACAGACCAAACTTACAAATTTTTGTTACGTATTTACGTGTTTTAGGGAATACAGATTTTTCTGCGAGCGAGCAATCGTTAAGATGCCTTGTGTGATTCTGAGAACCTCATATAATGAAATACTTTTTCTGGTCGATGAGAATTCAGAAAGGTGTGTGACATAAGGGATCTCCTGACTACAATGGAGCCATATGAGCACAGTAACGGAAACTGACTGTGATTTTATTTATTTATTTCGAAATCTCAATATCAATATATTACGAGAAACCTTCCCTGTTTGATTAGGATGTTAGTTACCGAGGTATTGCTACATCTGACCATTCAAATTCTTCATTGCTTAGTGAACTTAGAACAGTTTTCGTACTTATTGTTCTTACACTTAAATTCACCTTGGTTTCCGCTGTTATATGACATTTAAAATCGCTTTTTTTATTTGCTCTTACATGCAGTTTCCCATCATATGTTCGCAAAGGAAATTATGATAAAAGAATTTATTTTTAGAAAAGGAAGGGCAGCTATAAGTCCTGCTTGTGATCTCCGTTTAATCTGACTAGTATGTATATTAAAAACATTACTTTAGGCTTCACATAAATAAATATTGCTTACGTAACATACTGAAAGTTGTTTTATTGTGTTGGATATCAGAGTAAACCACTACATTTTAATATTTGGCCATTTTTCTGGGTCAGTTGGTCTATTATTCATCATTATCTCAACAAGGATTTCTTTTAACCTTAGATATTTAAAATTTTGGGTAAAAACGAAGGCTATAACAAACTATTTGAAAATGGAAGGAAATAACAGACATATAGAATTTGAAAAGTTGTAATTGTATAATTTAATTTATGTCATATACATATTCATTTTTACATAAGACGTATTTTTAACAAAAAGAAAAACAATTGTATTTTAGCGAGAGGACAATCGTAAAAGGATTATGCACGCTGTGCGCCTGGCGCGGCGCACAGTGCTGCCAACTTGATGACCTGACGCCTGCGTTAGGGATATACACATTACTCACCTCTCAGCGCCCTTGACTCAGTTTTGAACAGAACCGTCGTACTTACTTCCTTAAAAGACGTGAGCAGTAAGTAGATTTTTCGATCGGAGAAGCTCTCTATGTAAAAGGCAAGTCGAAGACGACGAAGGTACGTTTTGAAGGGCTGCCTATTACCTACACATGACTATACATACATACTGGTTTTTTTTTGCTTAATCCACTGAGGTTTCCACTTTTTGAATTGAAAAACTCGGATAGTCACCATGTAAAGATAATTTGTAACTGGCTTAAGTTAATCTAACAAAAGACGTACAATAAAAGGAACATCGCACATACAAACGTATCGTCCTAAAGAAATACTTTTGCTTTTTTCTGAAACATCAAACGACCCCCACGCATTCAAGCAATTCAACGAGCGTCCAAAATATCCGCATCACGATGTTGGAAACGATGAAGCGTATAACTGCTGTAGCTGCGTCTCTACAGCCCGTTAAAATTTTGATTAATCAAATTAACTGCTACTGATACGTATTCGTCCAAACGATCTGCGGCAAATGTCTGTTAGTGGCATAACAAATCAACGACACTGCATAATTTAGACAATGTTCGTTTTTTCAGCGACAGTCTTCGTCGCAGCATTGAATATGTTTCACATTGTACTGTTTTTGATGCTTCTACATAGCGTCGGAGGATACGAGATGTTTGAATCAGGCCGAAGGGAGTGAGACCCTGTACTGTTCTGGAAGAGTTTATTGCAGTAGCTCGGCACTCCCTTCCAGATGTCGAGCTGACGATCTCGAGGAGCGTAGTATTCCTCTCGGGAAAAGGGCGCTGGGTGCTCCTCTCGACGCCAGAGGTGCCAGCAATGTCGAAATATCTAGAGTGCACGAAAAACTGCAAGGCAGTCACAGACAGTTTTCAGGTCGTGTCCTCGTCGTCGTACGGATACCCTCAGTGTGCGGCTGTTGGCACAGCTGTGTCGGCAGAGTGGCCTCAGGGGCGGATGGCGGCGGGCACCACCAGCAGGCCGGCGGCGAGCGGCCGCGGGGGCGGCGGCGGGTGCGGGGGCGGCGCTGGCCGGCGGCGTCAGTTCTTCTCCGGCGGGTCGGCGCCCGACGCCGACGAGCTGGACGACGAGGACGAGGAGGCGGGCGCGGGCGCCACCGTCAGGCCCTGCGCCGCGTGAGCGTGCGCGTGCGCGTGAGCGTGAACGTGCGCGTGCACCTGCGCCTGCGCCTGCGCCTGCGCCGCCGCCAGCGACGCCGCCTTGGACAGCCGCGAGTAGGCGTCGTGGTGGCCCGCCGCCGCCGCCGCCGCGTAGAAGCCGCGGTACAGCTCCGGGTGCGGCCGCGGGTACCTGCAACACCCAGCCGCGGCTCTCACATGTGCTCCAGCGGAACATGGAAGCTAGTGCGTGGAGAACTTGAACGATGGCCTTCCTCAAGGGTCAGTTCTGCCTCCCACATTACACCGACAGAAACGAAAACTGTTAAATCATGAACAAGCTTGACGGAACACTACCAAACATATACCGATACTTCCATGTGTGATACGATGTTCTAAATTTCATACGTGAGCTTATTTTCAGTACAAGATATATGGGAAGAGGACTAAGAAAATACATTCTGAGATTAAAAAAAGTTAAAGAAAGACGCAACGCAAAGGAATTATCCGAATGCGGTGGAAATCAGGAGATTTGATGTACTGTACATAGAAATTCTTCCAGTCCATACGTGGCATAACAGCAAACCAGTGCTTAACAGTATTGGTTAAAAACAGTCTTGGTTGCAATTTTAGTTTTTTTACTTTTCAACGACGCGTTTCGCCTTATTTGGGCATCTTCAGGTTATCTTTTCTAGATGGACGCGAGAGGCACCAAGATCTGCATAACGCGTTCCCGTTCACAGGAGCGTCCATCTAGAAAAGATAACCTGAAGATTCCTAAATAAGGCGAAACGCGAAAATTGCAACCAAGACTGTTTTCAACCAATACTGTACTGTACATGTTCAGACAAACATATGATTACAAATTCAGACCAACATATGATTACAAATTCAGAAAAATTGGATGGTTCATTCAAGGAACAGAGCTTCGCAAATTGACGAAGTCAATAATGGGACGGTTCACCTCCGCCCCTTTCATAAACAGTTATTCGGCTTGGCATTGACCGAGTTGGTGGGCGTCCTCCTGAGCGATGTCGTACCAAATCCTAGCCAACTGGCACACTGTGTCGTCAAAATCCTGTTATGTCTACAGAGCCCTGCTCTTAATGCTCCAAAAATTCTCGATTGGGAAGAGACCCAGCAACCTTCCTAACCAAGGCAGCGTTTGGCAAGCACGAAGACAAGCAGTACAAACCCTCGCCGTCTGCGGGTGGCCATCACGTTGCTGGAATGTAAGCCCAGGATGGCTTGCGTCAAGGCCAACAAAATGGGGCATAGAATCTCGTCGACGTACTGCTGTGGTGTAATAGCGTCGCGGATGACAACCAAAGGAGATGTGAAGGCCATCACTCCTGAGCGATGTCGTGCCAAATCCTAGACAACTGGCACGTTAGATCGTCAAAATCCTTTAATGTCTGGAGAGCCCTGCTCATAATGCTCCAAAAATTTTCGATTGGGAGAGATCCGGCAACCTTCCTGGCCAAGGGAGCGTTTGACAAGCACGAAGATAAGCAATACAAACTCTCGCCACCTGCGGGTGGCCATCTTGCTGGAATGTAAGCCCAGGATGGCTTGCGTGAAGGCCAACAAAACGGGGCATAGAATCTCGTCGACGTGCTGCTGTGGTGTAATAGTCTCGCGGATGACAACCAAAGGAGATGTGCTACGAAAAGAAATTGCACCGAAGACCATCGTTCCTGGTTGTCGGGTTGCATGGCAGGTGACACTCAGGTTGTTTTCCCATCGCTGTCTGGGGCTTCGTAAAGACACGTCTTCAGTCTGGAATCTCATTGACTATGGTAGAATTGTCTTCAGTGATGAGACTCTCTGCTAGCTGAGTCCCGATGACCAGCAAAAGCATGTCTTGAGATTCCCCCAGCAGCAGCAAGGACCACCAGGAGTGACGGTCTGGGACACCATTTCATTTCACAGCAGGACGCTTTTGGTTGTCACCCGCGGCACCCTTACAGCACAGCGATACGTCGACAATATTCCTCGCTAGATTCGTTGCCCTTCGTGGCAACCCACCCTCGGCTTAGGCGAGAGTTGCTACTGCTAGCCCTTGTGCTTATCAAACTCTTCCCTGGCCAGCAGGGTCGGCGGATCTCTCCCCGACTGAGAGCGTTTGTAACGTAATGAGCAGGGTTTTTCAAGCACTTTGGCATTTTTACGATCTAAGGCGCCAGTCGGACAGATTATGGCACGAGATCCCTCAGCAACAGATCCAACAAATCTGCCAGTCCATGTCCAGCTGAATGACCGCTTGCGAAAGGTACAGAGGTGGACCAACGCATTATTCACTGACTCAAGTTGTGAAGTTCTTTCTTTTGAATAAATCATTCAATTTTTTTAAGAAATGATAATCAGTTGTTTATCTGTACTTTTATAACTACCGATTTCCGTCTCATTTGGATAATTCTTTCTTGGTGTATCGTATTTTCCTTTATAATGTAAAAAGAAAGTATAAGTAGGAGGCATGGGAAACAGTATATGGGGAAACAGAGGATTCGCTTCAATATAGGAGGTTGGCGGACTAGTGGCGGATGATAAGGAAGATGAAAACGGCTAGCAATTCTGCACCACAATACAACCTATGTGTGTTGAAGAGTGGAAAAACCACTTTGAAGAACTTCTGGTAGAAAAAAGAAGAGGCCAGGTTATAGAAGTATACAGCAGAGGCAGTAAACTAGGTATACAGAATCTATACTACGGGCAGAAACAAAACATGTACACCGAAAAAGGCAAGTACTGGATAGACAAGTTGGCCAGGTGAAGAAATAAGGACCTTCTCAAGTAAACTTTTCCGATTTGGGACCGGGAGGGGGGGGGGGGGGAGCGGGGGTTGGTAGCACTAAGAGACTGGTGTGTATCATATTCATCTGATACCTATATAAAAAAAAAGAAAACAAGAAGCACCCAGGCAATTATTATAGGATTAGTGTTATGGTGTCCATCAGAAGACGTTTTAGCTTGGAGAATGAGACTGGAAGAAATATGTGAGAGGACTAGGCAGGTTTTATGGTTGGACGATCTAATATGTTCGACAGGGTCTGATGAGTGCATGGATGTCAACAACTGCATACTGGTCACAGTAACAGACATATCTGCAGCCTTACACAAGTAAGTGAGAAGCCGTGTTGTAAGGGCCATGAAGTACACCTAATATGCATGGATTCACGAAAAGCGTGTACTCGTAATTCTGTGTCCGTCAACGCATTGTGGGAAGCGACAGAGTATATAAGTACAGAAGCACAGAATATAGAGGTTACTCCTAAATTAGAGAATATACTAACAATCGTAAGCAGTAGCTAAAATAAGGAGAAAGTTAAGTAAGCCATTCCAAACGTGGAGAACTTGCATTCGAACTACGAGAACAATTGAATCATTGGTATGAGAGATGTGAGATCATATCGACAGATCGCACAGAAGGTTGACTGTGGAATGACGGCGGAACGAGTTGTGATGAGATGGCCTCAGAACTACACTACGGCAATGAAAGTAGGCACGGGTCCATCCTGAGGGGCTACACCACGAGAAGATCGGAGAGCTGTTCGACAGGGTCTGATGAGTGCATGGATGTCAACAGTTGCATACTGGTCACAGTAACAGACAGTGTCATGACGAACAACAGGGAACAGAGTACCGAAAGCTATACTCAGAGTTCGTGTTCCCATTCATCGTTTACTGCTGACAGTTCGCCACAGGCAGCAGACACTTATTTGCACTCGTGGGGAGCCAGTGTCAATTGGGACACTGAGTGGCATATTGTGGTGGCTGTTGGTGAGTTTCGCTTCCGTTTATGACGGTCATGTCGAAGTCATAGCATCTGTAGAGGAAATGGTGTTGATAGCCATTAGATATGTCAACAGGATCTCTTTGGTAATTGTTCAAGGAAGGCTGTGTGCTTGTCAGTAAATGGCATGAATGTTAATCCCTGACGTCATAGCCTTCATGATCGATGGAGTCATAAGAGACTCAGCACAAACACAGAATAGAGAAGGGACCATGTCGTATCGTTTCCGAGGAACCATCTTGGCATTTGTCTTACGACATCAGGGGAAATCGCGCGAAATCTAAATCTTGTTGGCGGAACGGGAATCTGAAACGCCGCTCTCCCGAATTCGATCCCAGTGTCTTACCTCTGCGACATCTCGGCTAGATACTTTTAAGGTCGTACATTCCGAGTAGCCAGATAACCTATTACTTCACTCCATCTCGCTAAATGCACAACCGAGAAAATCAAAGAAGTTACTACTAGGTTAGGTTAAATTAGGTTAGTGCTCTTCTCGTTGACTTACTGTAACGGTTTGATACAACAACACAATTCCGACAGCTTCCATCACCCATCAGTTTCAGGACCAAGTAACAATTGCCCCGAAGATAGCTACATGATGGAAAGTCACTACATGCAGTTCACGCTCCACTAAAGTCAGAAAGCAGCTCTAGTAGCTGAAAGACGACATCTCACCTGCCAACGCACGTATCGCACTGGGATGACGCTGTCGACATGTCTCTGAGCCATGATGGTCTCTACCGAATTACTACTGGGTATTTTTAACTTATATTGTGACGTTGTGTGTGAAAGCCTTTACGTATTTTGACTTACGTGGCTTTTTCCAGGTACGCTTATTCAGTTGTTTTCATCGTCACAGTAGCCATAAAAGCACTGCTTCCGAATCTGAATAGAGAGAGTGTAGTCACAGAGATATTATCCGTGAAATAACTCGCCAGTGCTATACCAACTAATCATACACAGACTGTTTAGCCGCATAGTTACTCAGGTTGTAAGAAGTGTGATTTGACAGCTTATTTATCAATATTGTAGCCGACGTGAGCAAATGGTTAACGACTTAGCCAGAATGATGTATCTGCACTAACAAAGCATTCACTTCCCTTTAGAGTCTCTTCTGTTATTCCGCACAGAAGCAGCTAAGGAACAGGGATAAAAACTGATACGTGTTGGCGATATTTTTCTGTGCACTGATATAGAAAATTCTGGAGAACACCCATTTTACTGGTACTTCTTACCGTTTGAATAAGTGTACCAGACAGATTAATGAAAATATTTGTTTCAGAGCTCTGTAGTAGGTAAAGCAATTGCTTAAGTCCGAAGCACAAGGAGACGAACGTGTGATCTACACTCCTGGAAATGGAAAAAAGAACACATTGACACCGGTGTGTCAGACCCACCATACTTGCTCCGGACACTGCGAGAGGGCTGTACAAGCAATGATCACACGCACGGCACAGCGGCCACACCAGGAACCGCGGTGTTGGCCGTCGAATGGCGCTAGCTGCGCAGCATTTGTGCACCGCCGCCGTCAGTGTCAGCCAGTTTGCCGTGGCATACGGAGCTCCATCGCAGTCTTTAACACTGGTAGCATGCCGCGACAGCGTGGACGTGAACCGTATGTGCAGTTGACGGACTTTGAGCGAGGGCGTATAGTGGGCATGCGGGAGGCCGGGTGGACGTACCGCCGAATTGCTCAACACGTGGGGCGTGAGGTCTCCACAGTACATCGATGTTGTCGCCAGCGGTCAGCGGAAGGTGCACGTGCCCGTCGACCTGGGACCGGACCGCAGCGACGCACGGATGCACGCCAAGACCGTAGGATCCTACGCAGTGCCGTAGGGGACCGCACCGCCACTTCCCAGCAAATTAGGGACACTGTTGCTCCTGGGGTATCGGCGAGGACCATTCGCAACCGTCTCCATGAAGCTGGGCTACGGTCCCGCACACCGTTAGGCCGTCTTCCGCTCACGCCCCAACATCGTGCAGCCCGCCTCCAGTGGTGTCGCGACAGGCGTGAATGGAGGGACGAATGGAGACGTGTCGTCTTCAGCGATGAGAGTCGCTTCTGCCTTGGTGCCAATGATGGTCGTATGCGTGTTTGGCGCCGTGCAGGTGAGCGCCACAATCAGGACTGCATACGACCGAGGCACACAGGGCCAACACCCGGCATCATGGTGTGGGGAGCGATCTCCTACACTGGCCGTACACCACTGGTGATCGTCGAGGGGACACTGAATAGTGCACGGTACATCCAAACCGTCATCGAACCCATCGTTCTACCATTCCTAGACCGGCAAGGGAACTTGCTGTTCCAACAGGACAATGCACGTCCGCATGTATCCCGTGCCACCCAACGTGCTCTAGAAGGTGTAAGTCAACTACTCTGGCCAGCAAGATCTCCGGATCTGTCCCCCATTGAACATGTTTGGGACTGGATGAAGCGTCGTCTCACGCGGTCTGCACGTCCAGCACGAACGCTGGTCCAACTGAGGCGCCAGGTGGAAATGGCATGGCAAGCCGTTCCACAGGACTACATCCAGCATCTCTACGATCGTCTCCATGGGAGAATAGCAGCCTGCATTGCTGCGAAAGGTGGATATACACTGTACTAGTGCCGACATTGTGCATGCTCTGTTGCCTGTGTCTATGTGCCTGTGGTTCTGTCAGTGTGATCATGTGATGTATCTGACCCCAGGAATGTGTCAATAAAGTTTCCCCTTCCTGGGACAATGAATTCACGGTGTTCTTATTTCAATTTCCAGTAGTGTATAAATGTGTTTATACGAGTAGTACTGCACACAGACTAGCCAATGAGAAACCCGCCAGGGTAGCCGAGAGTTGGGTAGGCGCGCCGACCCCAGATCGAATCCGCCCGGTGTACCGGCCAGCCTGGATGTGGTTTTTAGGTGGTTTTCCACATCATACTAGGTGAATACCTGTATGGTCCCCACGTTCCGCCTCAGTTACACGGGTCGCAGACATTTGAAACACGTCCGCACTATTTCACTATTTACACTAGAAGCAGACAGCTGGGGTACACTGATTCCATCCCTGAGGGTACAGGTTGGCGGCAGGAAGGGCATCCGGCCACCCCTAAAACTAACCTTACCAAATCCGTTGTAACCACGCCGACCCTGCGATCGCTGCGGAACTATGGCACGAGCGAAAGAAAGGAAGAAGAAAGACTAGCCATTGAGAAAGGAGTTGCAAAATAGACTACCCGCAACTCTAGAACTTATACAGTGAACAGCTGCGTCCACTCATTTGCTGATGTGTCATATGTTATCGGGCAAAGTGTAGTGTAGTGTAGGATAGTGTTGTCAATACTCACAGCAGGTGGTGGCGGTGCGCAGGTGCGGCAAGCGGGGCGACGAGCTTGCCCGAGTAATAGGCGGCGGCGGCCGCGGCGGAGGCGGAGGCGGCGGATGGCGCGAGGGGCCCCGGCGCCGGCTGTGGGTGGGAGGCGGTGGGGGCGGCGACGGCGGGGGCTGGCTGGTGCTGGTGCTGCGGCGCGGCCGGCGGCGACGGGTCGCGGTCCTTGCTGGCCATGTCTGCCAGCGACCAGATGCGCGGCTTGCTGGGCCCCGCGGGCGCCGACTGCTGTGAGCTGAGCGGCGCACCCGCCCCCGCTCCCGCTCCCGCTGGCCGCGTGTACAGCAGATGCGGGGGCGGCGGCAGGCAGTCGGCCGGCGACTCGGGCCGCGAGCCGCCCCACTCGCTGCTGCGCGGCCGGTCGCCGTCCTCGCTGGACCCCGTCCCAGAGTCCTTGCAGTCTGCAACGCAAACGGACACTCAACAACACGCCGCATACGTGGCTACACAACTGAGCGGACAGGATAAAAATTTATTCACCCCTAAGAGGTATATTTCGTGCTTCGTATTCACAATAACCTGAATGAATGTACCCAGTTCACGATACGAAAACCACTCCTAAAGCATCACAGAACCACTGCTAGCCTAAATTACATATTCCACACCCTGAGAGGTAAACGTTTCATTGACACTTAGTGCAGTCTGTAAGGGATCCACGATTCCTTACTCATATACAACCACATTTTTGCTCGCACAGGTAACAGAATCGATTGTCAAGCGCCGAGAGCGCCAAGTAAGGAAGTGTCATTGTTGACAGTCAGTGTGTAGCTTGGTTGCTGCAAATGCGTAACGGGACGGCGGGGTGGATCACCATTGCCGTTGGTTGACCCTAAGTAAAACATAAGAATTATTCCGAATGGCGACAAAGTTTTTCTACCAAAAGGTGATTACAAATACGGAGTGCCAATATTACGCGTTCTCGTCTACCTCGCCAGCTAATGTATTACAGCGAAGGTATCGTGTGCGGATTATTGTAACAGTTTGTGACGACACTCGATGTGCCGGCTGATCAAAAAGACAGTATAAATTTGAAAACTTAATAAACCACGGAATAATGTAGATAGAGATGTAAAAATTGACACACATGCTTGGAATGACATGGGGTTTTACTAGAACAAAAAGAAAGTTGTCGAGCCTTTTTTCTTCGAGGAAACGCGTGATTCTGGTTTTGTAACTGCTACCGTGACGGGTGAGAGGTACGCCGATATGTTACAGAATCGCATCATCCCCAGCCTGGCTGATAAACACCTGCTGGAACGTACGATGTTTATGCAGGATGGTGCTCCATCCCATATTGCTAGACGCTTGAAAGATCTCTTGCGCGCGTCGTTTGGTAATGATCGTGTGCTCAGCCGCCACTTTCGTCATGCTTGGCTTCCCAGGTCCCCAGACCTCAGTCCGTGCGATTATTGGTTTTGGGGTTACCTGAAGTCGCAAGTGTATCGTGATCGACCGACATCCATAGGGATGCTGAAAGACAACATCCGACGCCAATGCCTCACCATAACTCCGGACATGCTTTACAGTGCTGTTCACAACATTACTCCTCGACTAGAGCTATTGTTGAGGAATGATGGTGGACATATTGAGCATTTCCTGTAAAGAACATCATCTTTGCTTTGTCTTACTTTGTTATGCTAATTATTGCTATTCTGATCAGATGAAGCGCCATCTATCGGACATTTTTGAACTTTTTTTTTTTTTCCTAATAAAACCCCATGTCATTCCAAGCATGTGTGTCAATTTGTGCCCCTCTATCTACATTATTCCGTGATTTATTAATTTTTCAAATTTATACTGACTTTTTGATCACCCGGTATTTCATCTGAGCTGAGATTTAACACGAATTGATATGTATAACAATGGCAGTGGTTGTCTCCATTGGTATTTAACGAGAATATATAACTTTACTTGGTGCAAACTCTCGCGAACTTGGTTAATGCAAAACCTCATTCTTCTTAGTATATCATTAATCAGCAACAAAATTCCGACTGAAACAACTCTCGAGGCGCTTAAGACCTATCAACGCTATCCATTAAGTCACGATCATTGGAACAAAAGTTTAAGCTGCTAAATTATTAGATCACTAACAACAGAACATTTAATCGCGGTCTTTTAAATTCAGCCCTACATCATTTGAAAAGAATCGAAACCGCTGTTCATCGGACCACACAACGAGTCCTAGTCAGCTACTGGGTAGTTCTTTGTTGTTTGGCTCATTGGAGACATGCAGCTTCACATGTCACTGTGAGCAATGGCCTTTTACAGGGTACTCTGTACAACCATGACTCGGAAGGCCCAATGGTACTTATGACCACCGTGTCATCCTCAATCGACAGGCTTCATACGGATGTGGGGGGGGGGGGGGGTTGTGGTCGGTCGTTAGCAGTTTTCGTGACCAGAGCAGCTACTTCTCAGTCAAGTAGCTCCTCAATTGGCCTCACTAGAGCTTACTCCACTCCGCTTGCTAACAGTGCTCGGGAGAGCCGAATGATCACCCATGAAAGCGTTAGCCAAGCCTGACAGCGCTTAACTTCGGTGATCTGACGGGAACCGTTGTCACCATTGCGACAAGGCCGTTGACTTTTGCAAGGTACCCGGTTCCAGATGTTCTTCGCGCACAGTTTCCTTCGCTATGTTCGTTCGCAAAATTGTTGAGACCGATCTGCAAGCACGGACAACGATAATTTCTGTAGACGTTGAAACCGGTTGCCATTGACAAGGCGTCAATGGTCTCTGTCGGTTACGGTCACTGTTCTTACGCCGAGTTACCTGGTTGGTAATGGTAAACCACTCCATGGGCAGTCTGCGATGATGCACCAACAAATCGGGCAACTTCATTTAAGACGTGGTTATGGTGTCGTCGGAACACAACAGCTCCTTCCTGTTCTTCGGTCATTTTTCCACATCAACCCATCTTACGGCCCAAAGAAATGACAGATACTGGCTGCGAGCTGGCATTGATTGAACTCAGTAAATAATGTTGAAAATTTGTGCCAGACCTGGATTCGAACCCGGGTCTCCCACTTAATAGGCAGTTCTCTGTCCACTGAGCCATCCAGACCCGTCGGTTACTGCAACTGCGCTCACTACCCTAGCACGCCTCCAGTCGGACCCAAATTCCCAAATAATCCACACACTACTAATTTTATGTCCATTGCTCATTATCCTAATTACTCGCGGCATTTCGCCAATTCCCGTAAGTGTTCGAGCCCGGTGTGAAATCACTGGCCGTCACGCTTTTATACGAATACATCAACCCAGCAGGATGCTAATTATAGGCAAATGTATACCAGCACATTTTGCTGTTAGTCCGCGTTTTGTGCCCACGGAAGAAATTATAGCCAGTGTAGAAGCAGGAATTCGCAGTGTGGATTCTGTAACAGCTGAAGAAATGCGTATAGAAACAGTGAGAATATTAGCAAATGCAAAACCGCCGAAAAGTAATATAACTGTAGGTGAGAGAAGAGCTTTAAAACTCCTGAATGACGACGATAGTATTTTGGTTCTCCCAGCTGACAAAGGAAGCTCAACGGTGGTTATGGATGTGGCCGACTATCAGAGTGAAATTACTGATCTACTGAATCCGCAAGCATATAGGAAGCTGAATAATGACCCCACTAACAACGTTCTCAGAATTGTGTCGCGGTTAATAAAAAAGTCCCCCATTGAAGAGAGTGCACAGAAAGGTCTCTGCAATTCGGTTGCGCTACCACCGAGGCTTTATGGATTGCCCAAAATTCATAAAGAAAATTTGCCGTTAAGACCGATACTAAGTGCCATTGGTTCGCCCACCTACTCGTTATCCAAGTTTTTGACTACGCTGTTAAAACCACATGTGGGCCGTTCGGACTCTTATATAAAGAATTCGACACATATCATCAGCAGATTGAATGGCATAGTGGTCCAGCCGGAGGACATATTGGTCAGCTTCGATGTGGTATCGCTGTTTACCATGGTTCCACTTAATGATGTATTCTAACAACTGGATCGAATTTTTCCTGCCGATATTTCAGAACTGTTTAAGTGTTGTTTGGCGACCAATACTTCAAGTGGAATGGACAGTTTTATGAGCAAACGGATGGCGTGGCTATGGAAAGCCCCCTAAGTCCCGTAATTGCAAACTTCTTTATGGAGAAATTCGAAGAACAGGCCTTAGGTACTGCCAGCAAAAAACCAAATGTATGGTTCCGATACGTGGGTGACACGTTTGTGCTGTGGAGACATGGTAGGGAGGAACTAAGCCGGTTCCACGAACATCTGAACAGTATAAACTCGAGAATTCAGTTTACAATGGAGGAGGAGAAAGACGGCAAATTACATTTCCTCGATGTGCTTGTTTTTAGAAACGAAAATGGTAGTTTGGGCCACTCAGTATACCGCAAACCCACGCACACGGACCGTTATTTGCAGCGGGATTCGAACCATCACCCCCAACAGAAGCGGGGTGTTATCAAGAGGTTAGCGGACAGAGCTAGAAATATTTGTGAACCTGAGTTGCTCGACGCTGAGATGGAACATCTCCACAATGCACTAATGAAGAACGGATATTCGTCCGCCGAAATAAAACGTGCGTTGAGGCAGCCACGCAGAAATCATACTGACGTACAGGCTACTGCGAAATCTAAGGTTTTCCTGCCGTTTGTTAAAAATGTAACGGAAAGAATAGGGAGGATCTTGACGAAGCGGAATATTACCGTAATTTACAAGCCCACAGGAAGATACAGGAATACCTTAAGCCTGCCAAGGACGCTCGCAAACCATTGGAAAAAGCTGGAGTGTATAGGATCCCATGCAGTTGTGGTGATGTTTATGTGGGTACCACTAAAAGAACTGTTTCTAAACGTTTGGAATAACACAAGGGAAATTGTAGAATAGGAGAAACGGAACGATCAGCTGTTGCGGAGCATGCTTTCCAGCCAGGGAACCACAATATTCGTTTCGAGGAGACGCAAGTACTAGCGACCACAAGCGGATATTACGAAAGGCTCTACAGGGAGGCAATCGAAATCGCTAAACACCCAAATAATTTCAACCGAAAGGAGGAGGGCGTGAAATTACACGGTATATGGATGCCGGTGTTAAAGAAGATGTGTACCACCCGTCCACTACTGGGTGATGGCAACGGCGACAGACAGCGGCCAATTGCACTGACGTTTTCAAAACACGTGACGTCACGCCGCGGTGCGGGAGCGCGCGGACACGGAATTTAGCGGCAGTCAGTAGCGAGCCAGTGGGTGTGTTGGACCTTCCATCGAGCTACGGACCCCCTTGAAGATGTCTCCCGCAGTCGGAGACGAAACGTTGGGAATCGACGCAGAATTCATCACCCGACCACGGCATAACAGCCCGGATAATTATAATGGACATGATACCAGTACATTACCAGAACTTAAGTCAGTGACCGCACGGTACCGTTTCTACACCATCTACCATGCTCCAAAGTGATCAGTGTGTTCTTTTGACAGGGTCAGTAATATTTTGTCAGGTGGCCGTTTCATTGTTTTTGTGTCCTCTATGCGAGCCTAAATATCGCTAGAGATCTTGTTTATTGTTTCATCTCATACGTGCGCAGTAATTTCTGTGGAAACTTGCGGCACCTTGTGACGAAGTCGTCCTGTATAGTTGGTTGTTTCCGGCTGTTGGCAGAAAGCTGTCGACAAGTCGACTGTTGCGTGACGCGGTGAGCTTTTTGCTCGTGGCTGCCTGTTGTGCTCGGGGAACGAAGTAGAAGACTCAGAGAGGGCGTCGGAGAGGCGTGTCGCCCGTCTTGTGTGTGGCTGCACAACACCACGCACCACAGTACACAGTACACGCCCCCGCCCCCCTCCCCCCCCCCCCCGGGGAGCCCCTCCCGGCCCCGCCACCAGCTCTTGCCGCGCCGCTGCCCTCGAATACAGCCCCACCAGAGGCTGGGGCTGCAGCCATTCATCAAACGTCGCCCGCAAACGTCTCCAAAGGCGTGCTTGGTGACATTTCAAGAGAGGACCAGCAGTGTGAGAGATTTCCTCTGACTGTCGCAGACTGGTATCTCCACACCTCTCCCCAGTGGCCCTTACGCTCCTAACCACTAACAGAAGATTGCTTTCTCGGTCAGTGAGCAGTGATAATGTTTATTTACCTTACTTGTTTCGGGACGCAGCACGCCTGCAGTACAAAGACTACTGCTGCCGGCTGGGGTCAGTAGTGTTTTTGATATGAAATCTGGTAAAGCTGAGAGCTTTAATTACCAGTAGGATCACTATAAGAACGTAACTTCATTATGTGGCATTCAGTGTCGCGGTAGGCAGTGGTCATATTGTCTTGGCTTTTCAGTGTAAATACGAAAGCTATATGGGAATTTAGGATGAATTTCAGCGATGAAATTTTCTTGCGTTGTTAGCTGAGTAACAGAGTTCACAGAGCTTCAACTGCTGTGGAAACGGTCATTAAGAAAACTGTTGCACTCCTCCACTATGACGCTCTTACTTGTCCTCTCTATTAATTGGCTATTACACTGCCTAGTGCAAAACGTAAAGTACACAGAAGTACGTGGCGCTATTTCAGTGACTGCAATATTGAGTCAAATTCACAAAGATGTTGGCAGTATGAGCCAAGTTATCAGTATGACCTTGCCCATCCTCTGGCCTAGATGTATGCAATGATTCGGTTGGACAGGGTGTCATAAAGCTGTTATATCTTCTTCTGAGTCAAGCTGGCGCAGATTATAGCTGGTACTTGACATCCTTGACACCGGAATTGGACTGATTGATGGCAGCATCTATTGATCTGCCAGTTCTGAAGCCGAATTGGTGTTGACTCATATCCCTGAGAGCTCTGTGTGTTTTTAGGCACTTACACAGTAGCTTCTCCTGAATCTATGCTAGGGCATTTATTAGGCATATTGGCCCGTAAGTCTTTGGATCTGAAGGATCCCTGTCACCTGATTTCTTAATAATGACTGCTTTGGAGGTTTTCCATACTGTAGGTACGCTGCCTATCTGTAAGGTACGGTTCAGTAACGTTGTTAGGAACGGGGTGGTATGCGGTGCTAGTTTTTTCAATGTTTCCGAGTCGATACCATCTGGTCCGGGTGCTTTCTTGTTTTTGAGTGCTCCACGTAACGGCGTGTGAATCAAAACACACATGTCGTGATTACTGCCATCTCCAAGCAGACCTACCGGCGTGGAGTGGCTAGTTCTCCAGCGGGTGACAAAACCGCCGCATCAGGATGTCACCGACTTCCACTCGGACTTGAGGAGCGTCCTCGGCAGCCGTGAGTCCGCTATTGGATTCTGCGGATTTTTCCATCTAGGGAGAGGGCGGCACGTACAAGGCTATTCCAGAAGACTGCCGAAATGTCCCAATCCCCAATCAGATGATAGCACACTTTTCTGTCGGTAAAGTGGTAACGGTTTGACAGCAGTGCTGACTTCCTTGCACTTGGCGGACGCTGCCAGCGCCGTGCGTGGGCGTGTGTGGGGGTGGCGTATCCCCGACTACGGCCCTGCGCACCCTCGCGGAAGCGCGGCTCACCGACCAGGCGAGGGCGGCTCTTATCGTGACTCCTAATCTCGTTATCAGGACCGAGTCAAATTAAATCGCAGTTGGCTATTTATGGGCTATTGAGCGCTGGGGTCTGGCGACATATGGAGAGGGCGCGAGCCCCCGCCGGGGGATTCCATTTACTGCAGTCATCTCAAGACATTATCAATAACTCGCGGCCCGGCACCCACTCGCACTCGGGATTAAAATATCTGCCACGACAGCTGCGAAGGGGACGTCACGGTCGGGGGAGCGGCCGACTCCCACACTCGCAAGTGGCGAGCAGGCGGGCTGAAAGCCACCCCCACACTCCTGTGCGCTAAGGAGAGTTAGTCAAAAGCACGCACGTGACAAAAAGCGCTCCCCCCTTCCTCACACTGTTTGTAGCTAACAAAGATCTCATTTTACATCTGTTTAAGTCCACACATATTGTAAAAATGTATTTAATTTGTTTGTGTGTGTGTGTGTGTGTCCTCCGAAACCACTGAACCGATTTCAGTCAATCTTGGTATACATATCCCCTACTGCCAGGCATAAATCGCTGTTGGGGGTTAAGAGCCGCCCACCTATTGTAGTTCAGGAGATACGACGTCATAATCAATGAGATGCGTCAAAAAATGCCGCATCATGCATGAAGTTTTAATACATCTATTGTTTGCTACTAAGACACTCCTATAGTTGGGATAACATAAGGAAGTTCCTGACACCTGTCAGCGTCTTTGGCAACTTTCAACTGCGAAGCGCAAATGGCTGTGGGCAAAACAATAGCCGTCTATAGAGCCCTGAAGAGGCGTTTACAAGGAGACGGTTCCGCCTCCAAAATCGCGTTGTGGACACTCGAAGCAGCGTATAGAAATTGTACAGGCTACTGTACTTCCACATTTGTACATTACAAATATTTATTTGTACAACTGTTCCATAATTTCAAAGGTGTTTTCACGAATACATAGCAATGAAATTTTTTAGATATTACACAACAAACACAGTTCATCTTTTGCTCTCGTTTGTAACGGAAAATTACCACAATTAATACGCGGGGCATGTTGGGTTGTCAGTTAGTGTGTACACACTCCTCGTTCGAAATCGGCGTAAAACAAAATCTATAAACCGGACTAGATGGCACACATCCCCGTCTGGTCAATCTGGTGTAGGTTTCCTGTAGATTCTCGTAAATATTTCAGTCATTCCCGTTTATAAGAAATGTGTCAGAACAGACGTACAAAACTGTTCGCCTATATCTGTGACGTTGGTCTTGTGCGGAATTTTGGAACACGTTTTATGCCTGTAGTATCATGACATTTCTGGAGACCGAAAATCTATGTAGGAATCAACATTTGTTCCGAAATCAATGATCTTGAGAAATTTAGCTCGCTCAGAAAGCAGTAGATCCCGGTGCCCAGTTTGATGCCGCGTTCCTTGACTTCCGAAAGGCGTTCGATGCAGTTCCGCACTGCCGCCTAACGAACAAAATACGATCGTACGGAATATCAGACTGACTGTGTGACTGGACCGAAGAGCATGTCACTTCTCAATGGAGAGAAATCTTCAGACGCAAAAGCAACTTACGGCAGACCCCAAGGGAATGTTATTCGACTTTCGAAAACGATACATATGAGATCTAGTAGATAACGCCGAAGTTCCATGATGATGCTGATGCATACTGAGAAGTTGCACCGCTATAAAACTGTAGCGAAATGCAGGAATAGCAGCAGAGGATCGACACTCGGTGCAGGAACTAGCAGTTGTCACACTGCGCATAAACGGGCAGACAAACCCATTATTGTATGACCAAATATTTTCAGAACAATTAATGGAAGGCATCACAGCCATAAAATACCCAGAACTATGCGTAGGGGGCGACTTAAAGTTGAAATACCATATAAAACTAATCGCAGGAAAGGCAGATGCCAGACAGATTCATTGGAAGAATTCTCAGGAAATTTAATCCATCAGCAAAAGAGGTAGGGTACAAAACCATCGTTCGAACGATACTGCTTGTCGGTATGGTATCCGTGCCATATGGGAACAGTAGAGGAAATAGAGAGAGAGAGACCACAGGAGAAGCAGATACTAACCTAGAAGGTTTCTTGCAGAAAATTCCTGCGGTGGAAACTGTTGTGACTTGAGATCGAATGATGACAAAAATAGTTTGCAGCAATGTGTAGGATGTGGTGTTTGGAGATGACAGCTACTCTTTAGCTATCGTAGGCTTCGGCATTTGATATTGCAGGTGATAAACCATTTTTCCGTTTGTGCTGCTTCCGTTAAATCGTATTAAATGTACTTAAAGTAACGTACGTATTGCACTTTCGATTATAGAAGATAGACTCTTTTATGTCGATACTTCTATGGTAACACAGGTTTTTATTTAGCAGTCTGGGATCGAACGTAGAGCCGTGAAATCGATTCACGTAATTAATGAGAGATGCATCTATTGTGATTGGCACTAGTGAATAATCTAGCCACACGTTTTTAAATTGATAGAACCAAGCCAAACAACCCCCAACGACGAAAAAAAAGTCACACCCTCCTATGAATATTTGTGTTTAGCTTGATTGTGGACATGCTAGAGTATTTTTGTGTTTTTCGCATCGTATTGGGTGACCGTTCTATCTGACATTTTAAACAGTAATTTCTAGTAATAGCTTAATGAAATTTATTGACACGCATAAGTCTTCTAAATTTATATTGTCCATGAGAATGCCGATCGTTGTGGCCGAGCAGTTCTAGGCGCTTCAGTCCGGAACCGCGAGACCGCTACGGTCGCAGGTTCGAATCCTGCCTCGGGCATGGATGTGTGTTATGTGTCTTAGGTTAGTTAGGTTTAAGTAGTTCTAAGTTGTAGGGGATGATGACCTCAGATGTCAAGTCCCATAGTGCTCGGAGCCATTTGAATCCATAAGAATACAACGCACGCATAGCTCACACAGAAGGTAGAAAGAAGTAATTGTACCTAAAATCTTTGTCGAAACATACTCTTGATATGCGTGGCTTCATAAGTAAACTACACGTTTGCATGTCCATATTCAAGCTCCATTTATGTAGGGACACAAACTTACGTATTACTAAACAGCAACTGTATATGAAAACAACAATTTAGAACTTTGGAAGGATCTACTACATAGCTGATTGTCTTAAACTCTTAAATGAAGTTATTAAACTATGACATAGCGCTGTTCATATATTATGCAGACGCAAACACTACAAGAGTTGAAATTATTTGTAAATTTCGAAATGTCGGCTACGTGGCATATAACAGAGTGTCTTTTGATGCACGGGGTATGATTCATACTTGTCAAGGAATAGGCACTTCGTTGAATGGTATAGGAATAACTGTACTCCGACGTAATCCGCACTTGTAGCTGAGAATGTTATGAACTGGCGGATGCAGTGGCCTTCTGCATGAACTGTGGAGGGTGAATCCTGGTGACGGCAATATGAAAGTTTTCACCGCTGTTGGAGCCGTTAGCGGAAGTGGCCGTTTTCTGAGCAGACAAATAATCCTTCTGCTGAGCGCCCGGTAGTCCACTACGTCTTAGCGAGTGAGACAGACACCCGAACAACTATCAGGCGGCGGTCAAAAACATTAGAAGAATCGCCTGTTATAGTTCGTGCATGAGATAAATTCATTAAGTCCGATATTTCAAACGTTCAAATGTGTGGGAAATCTTATGGGACCTAACTGCTAAGGTCATCAGTCCCTGAGCTTACACACTACTTAACCTAAATTATCCTAAGGACAAACACACACACCCATGCCCGAGGGAGGTCTCGAACCTCCGCCGGGACCAGCCGCACAGTCCATGACTGCAGCGCCCTAGACCGCTCGACTAATCCCGCGCGGCTCCGATATTTCCCTTTCTGTTTTATCATCATCATTATTTATTGTTTGGTATAGTTATTATTTTGCAGTGGCTAGCAGACTGGACTCCCATTCGGGAGAACGACCGTTCAATCCCGCGTCCGGCCATACTGATTTAGATTTTCCGTGATTTCCCTAAATCACTCGAGGCAAATGCTGGGATGGTTCCTTTGAAAGGGCACGGCCGACTTCCTTCCCCGTGCTTCCCTAATCCGATGAGACCGATGACCTCGCCGGCTGGTCTCCTTCCCCAAACAACCCAACCCATGCCAACCACTTATTATTTTACATGAGAGTATATAAAGATAAATCCCTAGGAAATGGGCGTTCGTTATCGAAGAGCTCAAAAACCGGACGAAAAGCGTCGAATATGTGATGTCGTACAATCGTATCTGTGTGATGTGTAAACTACGTAATTACAACAATCAAAATAGTCGAATTTACGGCGTACTCGACAATGGACACCCAGTAATAACAGACGTCTCCTTGGAGTAATTACACGTAGAACAGAACATCGGTTGAATTCGTCAGGAGAGAAGCCAAGCGTTCGCTATTACAGCAGCTTTCCAGTGTCATGGTTGAACAACCATTTGTATTTTAGTAGATAGTGCAACACCAACTTCACTTTCCTCTGTAACTTAAAAATATTGAAAGGAAAGTGCCATATTAGTCAGAAAGTTAACCCCGAATTTATAACGAACCATGCATATTTATTTGATTCGTGTTTCGTGTTTCACAGTCCGAAACTTGTCCAGGGACTATAAGTAGAAAACACTGTTCTCCGCAAGGGGGGGGGGGGGGGGGGTGAAAGAACAGGCCGTTTCGCCTCATCAGAAATTCGCACCGACAGCCCCTCCCTCGATATTCACAAGGAGGCGGCTGCTTTTCCAACCCTCGGCTTTGTTGCTCAAGTCGGCACTCCCTTAAAAACTTGTTCCAACCCCTTGACTCGCTTAATTATTTCCTTCCAGATGCGTGATTAATGCCCGGGGGCGTCATAAAGCGGACTGTGATTTAGACTCCGCCACGCCGCCTACAGCTGGCAGATAATTTGCACAGTACGGTGCGCGCGCTGCCCGCGTGCTGCGCCGTGCGTGGTGCGTGGCGCGTGTGCGTGGAGGCAGCGGCGCGGACGCGATCGCCGCCAGAGCCGGCCGCCGCCCAAAACACCCGCATTAATACTCCAAAGGCCGGCCGCGTCCATCAATTTCAGAGTCCGCCGGGCGCCGCTGGTCCGCTTTTCGCAATTTCAGACCTCGCTGCCTCTGTTTCGGCCGATTTACCGAATGCCACCCCTCTCCCTTTCTGCCATCGGCTTTTATTTGGCGCATTGCCTCGGCGTACACGCCCTTGTGCTACGCGCGGAGCCGGCACCGTTGTGGCTGTCGAGCCGTTTTTATCCTCCCTGCCGCAGTGTCCTCTCGGGCAGATATTCCGCTCCCCGTTCTTTTTTTTTATTCACCTTGCAGCTCTATTTACTGATCATGCCCTTGTGCACATGTAATTTCGTTTCTGCTCGGCTGGCTGTAGTGTGAATAAAATGCAGACTAGCTAAAGCACGAAAGAATTTCTGAAAAAGAGGAATTTATCAACATCGAATATAAATTTAAGTAAGCCTTTTTTGAAGGTATCTGTGTGCATTGTGGTGTTGTACGGAAGTGAAACGTGGATCATAAGCAGTTCAGACAAGATGATAATAGAAGCTTTTCAAATACGGTGATACAGAAGAATGGTGAAGATTGCGTGGAGAGATCGAGTGACAAATGACGAGCAACTGAATAGAATAGAGGAAAGTATAAATTTGCCGCAACAACTGACTAAAAGAAAAGGACGCTTCCTATGGCATTCAGGAATTATCAGTGTGGAACTGGGGGGAAGCGTGTGTGAGAGGGGAGTGGTGCCGTGACAAAAATATTGTAGAGGGAGACGAAGGAACGAACACAGTAAGCATGTTCAAATGGACGTAGGCTGCAACAGTTATTCGAGACGAAGAGGCTTGCACAGGATGGAGTAGCAGGGAAAGCTGCATTAACCACAACAACAACGGCGGTAATCGTCATCTGGATGAAACTGTTCAAAGATGTGTTTCTCCAGTTTTCGCTACTACATATTATTAAGTTCATTATCTTTTGGTATCTACAGTCATCTTCATGATTTGAAGAAATTCTTGAAACCTTACGTGTCTGGACTGGCGCACGAAGAGGTTAGTTTCATTCGTCTGACTTCAAAAAGTTCGTCAGTGGAGATTCGATGTCAAGCTGGATTCATGGCAGTAAAGATTCAGAGAAGAGCCACAGCTTTATTTGATTATTGTGAGGGACTCACGGAAATGCTCAAGCGACTGCTATACGAAACGAAAAGGAAAATGTGTTACAGACCACGGAAACCTGACGCTGAAGTTCACAAGAGCGGTCGTTACAAGAAGAGTCAAGAATCACTTTACTTCCTTATATGTACACTGACCGAAGTGAAGCAGTGTTTGAAGCACTGGACTCCCACTTGAGAGAACTGGAATTCAAATCTCTTTCATTACAGGGAATTTATAATCTCGTCTTCTGTCTTTACTTGCCAGGTGCGTCCCGTGTAATGATACTAAAGATAAAATTAAAGAACTTCAGAGTTATATGGGGGCCTGCTCACCATCGTTATTACCATGCAACATTAGCGGATTAGGTATGCAGGAGGTTATTAAAATGTGTTCATTATGTACGCTAATTTACTTCTAGGAAGATTCCTTCAGTAGCTACTCGACGAATTGATTTCCACATAAAATCTTACTGCGCTACTTCTCCGCCACGAATGTTGCTGTCAGCTGCAACCTAAACACCCTTATGATTCAAATGGTTCAAATGGCTCTGAGCACTATGGGACTTAACATCTGAGGTCATCAGTCCCCTAGAACTTAGAACTACTTAAACCTAACTAACCTAAGGACATCACACACATCCATGCCCGAGGCAGGATTCGAACCTGCGACCGTAGCGGTCGCGCGGTTCCAGACTAAAGCGCCTTTAAACACCCTTATGAAATATCTAAATCAAGCTACTGACTCTACGATCTTTAGAGGGATTCTCCATAAATCTTTCTAAACAATGACAAGATGCGGTTATCGGACAGATATTTATTTTGCTTGTAGTAACTACATAATGAAACACTCAAATGTACTGCTAAAAATAAGCAACGAGTGGTCAGTGTCACAGTTGGAAATGATCGATAAATCCTAATTTTAACATTCTCCTCAGATTAAACTTCAGTACCCGAGGAAGACTGTAAACCACACATATTTTATTCTAAGAGAAACACTTTCCCATTTCACCCTCTGTACCATCCGAATGTGCCTCAGAGAATAACTCAAAGACTCTAGTTACCACTGTTCTCCTTTTGTTAGGAAACCTCACGAAAGTTCTCGTATAGAATTCATTACACTGGTGGAATGAATATATACGTTTCTACACATTTCTACATCTCTTCTCTAAATATCACTGTGAAACCCATGGCGTAGAGTATTTCCCATTGTACCGCTTTCACAGGGTGGTGCGGTGTACTGCTGGAGTCTTCATTTAATGATGCTTCTTGAGGCATGGTAAGTAGGGTTTCGCGTATCAGTAGGTGCGTATCTTCATGCGTTTTCTTATCATCTCTGTGGCTCTCTTCCAAGTGTCAAGTAAACCGTGACCATTCGTGCTCCCTTTCTTTGAGCGCGTTCTATATCCTCCTTAATTCCTATTAGGTACTGGTTCTACGAACTAGAGCAATACTCATTGGGTGGTAATACTACTGTTTTGTAAGCCATCTCCTTTGGAGTCTGACTGCATTTTCCCAGTATCCCAGCAATGATTTGAATCGGCCTCTTTCATTAACTACGGCAGTGCCAACGTGATCATTCGATTTCATATACCTAAGAAATTTTTACACCCAGATATTTGTGTATCAGTTGACTGATACCACTTGTGAGTCACTAATATTGTAGTTATAGGATACTTCGTTTTAATTTTTTTAATTTTGTAAACACAAAATTCAAAATTTATGTATGGAGCTTTAAAAGCAAGCTGCCAATGTTAACACAACTTGGAAATCTTATATACAAAGTTTGGAGAAGTCAGTGAGATGTCGCACGTTTTATGTCTCAGGTCTGAACAACACAAAGAGTTTTTAGGCGAAAATGACTACACGTTAGATGCGTCGGTCGAAATTTCTTATGCGACAAATAGCGCCCAATTTGAATCGCTAATAACTACGAGCCTAATAATGCGTAAACAAAGGCTGAGGGGACAACGGATAGATCATCTCAGTATTTGTTTTGTACCAGTGCAGGCGCATGCGCGTTAATATTGCGCATTAGCTTCATGTAAAGTTGTAAATTTGTGTACCGTGGAAACGCGTTTAGCTAGCATAGTGATTCTGGTGTCATTCGTCGGAATACAAGTGAAAATCGGTACCGAATTGAAAATTATAAAATAATGAAGAATGCCATGTCGTATGACCCGCAATATGCCAGGAATTTTAGAAAATGAAAGTCAGGGGAAAGTACGCGTTGAATCGAACAGAAAAAGCCTGGAAAGGCCAGTGTAGAGCGAATCCGACAGATAAGGTAGCGTTGTAAAGAAAATAAAGAAAAAAGCACGGAGGAAAGCGATTATGTGCCTGGCGCATCGGGAATTTTGCATTCTGCGGCCAGCGACAGACCTAACGTCTACGGGTGATGTACAGGCGTCGTTGGTACGGAAAACAGAAGAAGGCGACGTTATACACTGAAATGACAAAAGCCATGGGACACCTCCTAATATCGCCTCGATCCTCCTTTTTCCTGTTGTAGTGCATCAGCTCGACGTAGTATGGACTCAACAAGTCGTTGCCGGCCGGAGTGGCCGAGCGGTTAAAGGCGCTACAGTCTGGAACCGCACGACCGCTACGGTCGCAGGTTCAAATCCTGCCTCGGGCATGGATGTGTGTGATGTCCTTAGGTTAGTTAGGTTTAAGTAGTTCTAAGTTCTAGGGGACTTATGACCACAGCAGTTGAGTCCCATAGTGCTCAGAGCCATTTGAACCATTTTAATCAACAAGTCGTTGGGTGTTCCCTGCAAAAATATAGAGCTATGCAGCCTCTATAACCGTCGATAACTGCGGAAATGTTGCCCGTTCAGGAGTTTGTGCACGAACTGACCTCTCGGTTATGTCCAATGAATGTTCGGTGGGATTCATATCGGGTGATCTGGGCGGCCAAATAATTCGCTCGAATTGTCCAGAATGATCTCCAAACCAAACGCGACCAATTGTGGACCTGTGGCAAGACTCATCGTTACGCACAGAAATTCCATCGTTGTTTAGGAACATGGAGCCCACGAATGGCTGCAAATGGTCTACTCCAGTCAATGATCGGTCCAGCTGGAATAGAGGACCCAGTCCATTCCACCAGCTTACACAGTGCCTTGTTGAGAACTTGGGTGCATGGTTTCGTGGGGTCTCCGCCACACTCGAACCCTACCATCAGCTGCCACCAACTGAAATCGGGGCTCATCGGACCTGACCACGGTTTTCCAGTAGTTTAGGGTCCAGTCGGGATGGTCACGAGCACAAGAGAGTCACTGCAGGTAATGTCGTGCTGTTAGCAAAGCTACCCGCGTCTTTCGGCTGCTGCCATAACCCATTAGCGCCACTTTTCGCCACACTGTCCTAAGAAATACGTTCGTCGCATGTCCCACATTGATTTCAAAATTGGTTCAAATGGCTATAAGCACTGAGGTCATCAGTCCCCTAGACTGAGAACTACTTAAAGCTATCCTAAGGACATCACACACATCCATGCCCGAGGCAGGATTCGAACCTGCGACCGTAGCAGCAGCGCGGTTACGGACTGAAGCGTCTAGAACCGCTCGTCCACAGCGGCCGGCCCACATTAATTTCTGCTGTTATAGCACGCACTGTTGCTTGCGTGTTAACACTGACAATTCTACGCAAACGCCGCCGCTCGTAGTGGTTAAGTAAAGGCCGACAGCCAGTGAGTTGTCCGTGGTAAGAGGTAATTCCTAAAATCTGGTATTCTCGGGCATACTCTTGACAGAGTACAACTCGAAATATTGAATCCCCTAACGGTTTCCGAAATGGAATGTCCCATGCGTCTAGCTCTTTCTACCATTCCGCGTTCAAAGTCTGTTAATTCCCATCGTGCGGCTATAATCACATCGAAAACCGTTTCACATGCGTCACCTGTGTACAAATAACAGCTCCACCAGTGCAGTGCCCTTTAATACCCTGTGAACGACATACTACCGCCATTAGTGTATGTGGATCCTGCTATCCCATGACTTCTGTCACCTGAGTGTTGATTATATCTGACAACCTGACAGCGCCAGACGATTATGTATCGTGATCACCAAATAACACTTATTGCCAACCGACGCAAAAACATCGGGGATCAATGCACGCACATCGACTGAGGGTGCTATGGTAGACTGATGTTACTGATAATAAAATTAGATTTTAATACAGAATATTTGCTTGATTTAAACCCCTCGTTTTTAGGAAAATCTATGGCGCGGATCTGAACTAAAGACTTTTTTTCCGACGTGTGGCACGACACACCAAACCTGAACCTGCCAGAAAGGTCGATTGGATGCACAGTGAAAGCTTCATTGCAAACATTTAGCTTTTCTGGTATGTACGAAGGCGAGAGTGCAGCTGGGCATGAGGGACACAAGCGATAGTCGCAGAGCACGAGATGACGGTAGGAGCAAAGACTAGGTGACAGCCAGAGATCTTGAACGAGTGACGCAAGCCCGTCGCGTCACTGCCACCGTGCCTAGCTGACTCAGTCGCCAGTCAGGCTGGGTATTAATAGAGAGGAGCGGTGATATTGCGCCACCCTGATATTTGCACGCTTTTACGAGCGCTCACACGTGCCGTCGCGGGACCGTGAGTCGCGTCGCGTCGCCGGGGATTTTCATCTCGGCCTGGGGACACGCCGCCGCTCGTCTTTCTTTAAATATCTATTTGGACAGCTAACACAAACAAGCGGATGAAAGTGGACGGCGTAATTTAGTACTGCGGGTGCACAGTTACCCTGATAGAAGCATAGGTCGCCAATCGTCGGGCTGACTCAATAACTCTACCGTCAAAGGCGGCCGGCGGCCGCGCGCCGCTTTGAGCCAAGGAAGGCCTGTCAACACGGCCGCTTGGAAGTTCCGGTGTCGGTAATATGCTGATGGGAAGCGAGCGGGCTTCTTTTTTTTTATTTTAAGTCAGTCGAAAGTTGGCGCGCGCGGGCATGTGTGTGTGTGTGTGTGTGTGTGTGCGATGCAGTGCTCAGCGCTGTAAAAGAGCACCTAAATTAAACCTCTTCTCTGAATAATGTATAAGATGGCTCACAAGGCGGGCAAGATGAAACAACATCGTTTGAAAATTCATCAGACTCGCGGGGGGACGGACTCTGAAGCGTGTGAGCCGCTATGCGTACGGCGTGAACAAAGGGCGTATAGTTACACGTATTTTTCGGTGACCTCTCCTTTCGCAATGAAGAGTGCCCTGTTGGGTAATGTTGTAGAGAAAGCCATGGGTAAAACCTTTACTAGAATGTCAGGTGTCTTTCACGAGTATCAAGTAGCTTTTGTCTTTCGTTTTAATTTTTGTTCCACGGATACACGGAGAAATCTGAAGTTAACGAAGTTCATTCATTGCGTACGACATATAGGTAACTCAGCCACACTACAATAAACTAGAGTCGTAAGGAGCAAGGCGCAAGCGAACCAGCGACTCGTCTGTTTTCCACATATAACGGACCTGGTCGTAATGCTGAACGTATTATCGAAATTTTGAGCAGGGAGCAGCGTTTCTTGTCTTTCACTTTGCATCAACTGTTTTTTGTGAGTTTATGATAAAAAACGAGAACCCGTAAACAACTACCCCAATAATGACCTGTTTTAATTTGCGAGCAAGGCTGCTGAGGTGATAAAAGCTGAATATCACAATAAAACAGATAAGAAAAGCAGAGAAAATCGTCATCACTAGACACGCAATAACGCTTCTCAGTCCTTTCTAGACACACTCCATCTTGCGGAAAACGATAGACATTGAGCGAGATAGCTTTGCAGTCGACCCACTGCGTAAGTATTTGGAAAAATGTGGCAACAGCGCATGTTCTGGAATACCGACGTGTTTTCTGTGATTTCTCTACTTCAGGTGAATACCTGCAGGATATCTTTGGGACGTCTACGTCATTTACTTCTTCGATACTTTGTCAGAAGAACTAACGACCGCCACTAATGATCAATCTGTCTACGACACTTTACATTCTACCCTTATTCCATTCCAGTTCTAGGTCCTGATGGGATCGCGAAGACAGTGCTTGTTGTATTGGGTACGGCATTCATCGCACTGTCGCACATTTAGCAAGCAGTAACTAGACAGACTTGTTAACCGTTCCGTACGTGGTAGAGAAGACTCAGCGAAACGCGAGCGTTTGATTTATGAGTCTTCTCTACAACTGGTTTGCTCCATCTTATTAACAATGTTGCGTAAGTGCGACTGTCACTCGCACAGGCTGACAGGTTCATTAGCGCTGGATTACGGCAAACAGCAGTTCCTGACCCCCTGGCCACTCGCAGGTGCTGTACTTTTGTGTACTATGTGACCAGTACAATAACTGTCAACTACCACGAAATCATCTCAAACGGCACCTAAAAGGTTCATCATACTTCTCACAGTTACACTTACATTTGCACTTCAAAAGGAGAAGAAGAGGAAGAAGAAATTTTAGTAGCCAACGTTAGCAATACCCATTGTACGTGACAAGCTATACATAGAGAACGCCCATATCTTACCCACGAGACAGGTAGCCACCACACAAACGCCCTAGTGGAAACGGAAATGCCGTGTGGCTAGGACTCTCGTCAGGTAGACCGTTCACCTGGTGCAAGTCTTTCGAGCTGACGCGACTTCGACGATTGGCGTGTCGATGGGGATGAAATGACGATGATAAGGACAAGGCAACACCCAGGCCCTGAGCGGAGAAACTCTCCGATCCAGCCACGGAAATCGAACCCGGGCCGTTAGGTATGACGTTCCGTCACGCTGACCATCCAGTACCAATAACGCCGTAGTGAGGAATAGACATATAAATTATTGCTTGATAGGTTCCCGGGATTTACGCCAGATAATATTGTAGAAACCAAACAATATTTCAGCGAGACAACTGCCCGCCATCTTCAGGTGCTACTGTCGCGTCGCTGAGAAGCGCGCCAATTTATATGCTGGCTTTCTAGAACAGCGCAGGCGCCAGCGGGGCATAACGTCATCGAAGACCAATCGTAGACAGCGTCGAATACCAGAGCCCTCTGCTGGAGAAACGGGTCGCGGTCTGCGGAAGCGCGCCGCGGCGCGGGAAAATGCGGCCGGGAGCGACGGACCCCGTTCGCGCCAGCGAGGTGTTGGCGCGCGATTTAAGCATCTGCGCTAAGGCTTCCCATCTGCGTTGACTCAGTGCGGTTGCTAATCTGTGGCTGACGATTCCTTAGTGCCGCCAAGGCTGGCTCCCAGGCTTTGCTCAGGTGAAACCCCGTGTCTCTGTTTATTAGGTCACTGCTTATACGTATTTCGAGCGCCTCTTTGATGATGGAGTCCCAGTATGTGGAAGCCTGCGAGAGGATCTTGGTTTCTTCATAATTCATGCCGTGTCCCGTGTCAAGGCAATGTTCAGCAACCGCAGATTTCTCTGGCTGATCCAACCTCGTGTGACGTTTATGTTCGTCGCATCTGTCTTTGACCGTACGACACGTCTGGCCAATATAAGATTTCCCACATTGGCACGGGATTTTGTATATTCCTGGTCTCCTCAGGCTGAGGTTGTCTTTAACAGGGCCCAGCATTGATTTCACTTTTGCTGGAGGCCGGAAAACACATTTAATCCGGTATTTCTTGAAAATTATGCCCACCTTAAAAGACACGCCACCGACATACGGTAGAAAAACTAACCCCGTGGTGTTATCTGCTTCTTCAGGTTGTTCTTGAGGTTTGGAGCGTGCTGGTCGAAACGCGTTCCGGATCTGCTTCTCGGAGTACCCGTTCTGGGCAAATACAGAGCGGAGATGGCTGAGCTCTGCCGATAAGCTGTCCTGATCTGAGATGGCTCTAGCCCTATGCACTAGCGTCCGTAATACACCGCTGCGCTGTGAGGGATGATGACAGCTCGTAGCTTGTAAATACAAGTCTGTGTGGGTAGGCTTCCGGAACACACTGTGACCCAAGGAGCCGTCTCCTTTTCTACGCACCACAACATCCAGAAACGGGAGCTCAGCATCTTTTTCTACCTCCATGGTAAAACAGATACTTGGATGGAGGGAGTTCAGATGTTCCAGGAAATAAGGAAGCGTTGCTGTCCAGAAACGTATCATCTACGTCTCCCATAGTAGCAAATCTTTTAATGGAAGATTTCGAGGACAAAGCACTTCAGACGGCGGTTCTGAAACCCAAATGTTTTTGGAGATATGTAGATGATACGTTTCTGGTATGGCCGCATGGGACAGCAACGCTTCCTTATTTCCTGGAACATCTGAACTCCCTCCATCCAAGTATCTGTTTTACCATGGAGGTAGAAAAAGATGCTGAGCTCCCGTTTCTGGATGTTGTGGTGCGTAGAAAAGGAGACGGCTCCTTGGGTCACAGTGTGTTCCGGAAGCCTACCCACACAGACTTGTATTTACAAGCTACGAGCTGTCATCATCCCTCACAGCGCAGCGGTGTATTACGGACGCTAGTGCATAGGGCTAGAGCCATCTCAGATCAGGACAGCTTATCGGCAGAGCTCAGCCATCTCCGCTCTGTATTTGCCCAGAACGGGTACTCCGAGAAGCAGATCCGGAACGCGTTTCGACCAGCACGCTCCAAACCTCAAGAACAACCTGAAGAAGCAGATAACACCACGGGGTTAGTTTTTCTACCGTATGTCGGTGGCGTGTCTTTTAAGGTGGGCAGAATTTTCAAGAAATACCGGATTAAATGTGTTTTCCGGCCTCCAGCAAAAGTGAAATCAATGCTGGGCCCTGTTAAAGACAACCTCGGCCTGAGGAGACCAGGAATATACAAAATCCCGTGCCAATGTGGGAAATCTTATATTGGCCAGACGTGTCGTACGGTCAAAGACAGATGCGACGAACATAAACGCCACACGAGGTTGGGTCAGCCAGAGAAATCTGCGGTTGCTGAACATTGCCTTGACACGGGACACGGCATGAATTATGAAGAAACCAAGATCCTCTCGCAGGCTTCCACATACTGGGACTCCATCATCAAAGAGGCGCTCGAAATACGTATAAGCAGTGACCTAATAAACAAAGACACGGGGTTTCACCCGAGCAAAGCCTGGGAGCCAGCCTTGGCGGCACTAAGGAATCGTCAGCCACAGATTAGCAACCGCACTGAGTCAACGCAGATGGGAAGCCTTAGCGCAGATGCGTAAATCGCGCGCCAACACCTCGCGCGCGCGAACGGGGTCCGTCGCTCCCGGCCGCATTTTCCCGCGCGGCGGCGCGCTTCCGCAGACCGCGACCCGTTTCTCCAGCTGAGGGCTCTGGTATTCGACGCTGTCTACGATTGGTCTTCGATGACGTTATGCCCCGCTGGTGCCTGCGCTGTTCTAGAAAGCCAGCATATAAATTGGCGCGCTTCTCAGCGACGCGACAGTAGCACCTGAAGATGGCGGGCAGTTGTCTCGCTGAAATATTGTGCAGTTTCTACAATATTATCCGGCGTAAATCCCGGGAACCTATCAAGCAGATGCAGCGCCGGGAAAGCCTCAAACAGCACATGTAAATTATTGTTTTGATGAAGATAAAAGAGTATGGAAACAATAAGAAAGTAACTATGTTCCGCTGAGTTTGATTACTGTTGTTGGCACTAAGGTTGCCAGATATACTGCTTTGGATGGTATTTTTCCAGCTCCTGTTCAAATTCTCATTCCCTGATAAACAGCTTCAGGACACGTAAATATTCCTATTAGAGGAAAATGAACAGTATTTCACGTAATACGGTTCGTTCATTAAGCTCGCGTTTAACCTTTTATTCCGAAGAGAGCTAAATGGGCATACCTGCAATCAACAGGCGTCACACCGAGCTTATTCGTATTCAGTAGCGATACGGATGTCTATGGAAAGATTTAGGTGTATTTACAGTCAGTTTTACCTTTCGTGATGTCTTTCTACAGATGGATTCGTCGTCAGGCAGCGAGACTAATGAAGAGCCAGTGGCGATAGCAAGCAAAATTAAAATTGTAAAGTAAGTTCAACAATGAATGATTTAAGGTTTACTCAGAGCTTAACAAGGCTAAGGATTATAATGCTTTTTGCACTGTGTGGCCCTGGTGATTTGCACTCGGGTGACAAAGTTAGCAATATCCACATACATGGATGGCGGTAGTATATCGTACACAAGGTATAGATAGAGGGGCAATGCACTGGCGAAGCTGTCGTTTGTACTCAGGTGATTCATGTGAAAGAGTTTCAGAAATGATTACGGCCGCACGACGCGAATCACCGGACTCTGAACGCAGAATGGCACAATCCATTCCAGATACAGGGAATTCAGTATTCCGAGATCGACAGTGTCAAGAGTCTGCCAAAATTAGCAAACTTCATGGGTTACCTCTCACCCAGACAACGCAGTGCCCGATGGACTTCACTTAACGACCGAGAGCAGCGGCGTTTGCATAGGTGTCAGTGCTAACAGACAAGCAACACTGAGTGAAATAATTGCAGATATCGATGTGGGACGTACAACGAACGTATCCGTTAGGACAGCGCGGCGAAACTTGGCTTAATACGCTACAGTAGCAGACGATCGATGCGAGTGCCTTTGCTGACAGCATGATATAGCCTGCAGCGCTCGTGACCATATCAGTTGGACTCTAGACGACTGGAAAACTGGTTAGATGAGCCCCGATTTCAGTTGGTAAGAACCGATAGGGGGTTTCGAATGTGGTGCACGCCCCGCGAAGCCATGGACTCAAGTTGTCAATAAGGCACTGTGCAAGCTGGTGGTGGCTCCATAACGGTATGTACTGTGTTTACATGGAACAGAGTGGGTCCTCTGGTCCAATTGAACCAGTCATTAACTGGAAATGGTTATGCTCGGCTACTTGAAGATCATTTGCAACCATTCAACTATGAGATTCTTGTGGATGTCAGTGCAACATGTCAGCGGGCCCCAATTTTTCCCGACAGGTGTGAATAACAATTCGAGCGATTGATTTGGCCACCCAGATCGCCTTAATCCCATTGAATATCCATGGGGCATAATCGAGATATCAGTTCGTGCACAAAACCCTGCACCGGCAACCCTTTCGCAATCATGGACGGTTATAGAGACGGCATGGCTCAGTGTTTCTGCAGGGGACTTCCATGCCAGGTCTAGTTGCTGCACTATGCCGGCCAAAAAGAAATCCGGCACGATATTAGAAGAAGTATCCTGTGACTTTCGTCACGTTAGTGTAGTCTTTCGAACGGAGGTGAGAATGAAGTAAAAAACGTGGCAGACTACAAGGTAATGACAGTGTACAGTTGGGAAGAGTCACGTTAATGGAAGCTCGCACTGCTGCGCGGCACTCACCGGGGTCCTTGTGGTGGTCGGCGCTCTTGCGGCCGCTGTCCTCCTCGTTGTTGTTGTCTTCGTCGTCGACGCGATTGCGTGGCTCCCACGTCATCTTGTTCTCCTTCTTGAGGCGGCGGCGCGCGTTCGCGAACCACGTGGACACCTGCGTCAGCGTCATCTTGGTGATGATGGCCAGCATGATCTTTTCGCCCTTGGTGGGGTACGGGTTCTTTTTGTGCTCGTTGAGCCACGCCTTGAGCGTGCTCGTCGTTTCTCGGGTCGCATTCTTCCGTCGCGCGCCGTTCAGGTCCATTCCGTACCTGAAAATATACAGCCGTTACATTGGTATCTTCACTACGAGCACTTTTTCAGTTCTGCCGCGAAACATTATCAGAGGAAACTTACTGTGACATCGTCTTTCTACTACAATTTCCATTTCATTTAATGACGAGGTTAACTGCCGACGCGTAGCTTGGACGAGAACGAGATATGTACAAAAACATCTTTACTACATATGGCAATAACATGCTTTTGCTCTTAATATTATGAAGAGTAATTGCTTTACGAAACAGAAAAGGAAACTCCGTAGGTAGGCAAGTACCCCATGCGAATGAGTGCATAATTAAGTCGATGTACTAGGAATCGAAAAATGGACTTTTATGGGACTGAATGTCGTAAGAGAGTGAAAAAACTTGAAGAATGATGTCAATGAACAAAGTAAGGTTACACGTGATTGTGGAATGAAACCGGAAGAGAGAAATAGTTGAAGGATGACTGTAGGCTACTAACGACACTACGACGGTATAACGGTTATTAATAAACAGTTTAGACAAGAAGACAATAGTAGCTTTCGAAATGTGATGCTACAGAAGAATGTACGTAACTAACGAGGAGGTGCTGAACAGAACTGGGGAGAAGAGGAATTTGTGGCGCAACTTGACTAGAAGAAGGAATCGGTTGTTAGGACATGTTCTGAGGCACCAAGGGATCACCAATTTAGTATTGGACGGCAGCGTGGAGGGTAAAAATCGTAGAGGGAGACAAATAGATGAATACAGTAAGCAAATTCAGAAGGATGTAGGTTGTAGTAGGTCCTTGGAGATAAAGAAGCTTGCACCGGATACAGTAGCATGGAGAGCTGCATCAAACCAGTCTCTGGACTGAAGGCCACAACAACAATAACAATAAATAAGAAACAAGTCAGCATGAGGTGGTATACGAGAGTGAATAACTTTGTAGGCCCTACAGAACGCTCACATGAACATCGCACTAGCGAGTCGCGTGTGCCATAAACAACTCTGGAGTAGTTAAATCAACAGTGTACTGACGAAATGAGGTGCAGCATTAGTCTTAGTACTGCACAATATCGCACAACTTGAACACAGCAAGCGTGAGTTCTGGAAGGGCTTAGGAAGGGTAGGAAAAAACCGTCGACACAGGCCTCGGAAGGCCCTGCAGAACCGACCGACAGCCATGTCATCCATAGCCGATAAGGATAAAAAAAATGGTTCAAATGGCTCTGAGCACTATGGGACTTAACAGCTATGGTCATCAGTCCCCTATAACTTAGAACTACTTAAACCTAACTAACCTAAGGACATCACACAACACCCAGCCATCACGAGGCAGAGAAAATCCCTGACCCCGCCGGGAATCGAACCCGGGAACCCGGGCGTGGGAAGCGAGAACGCTACCGCACGACCACGAGATGCGGGCCGATAAGGATCACTGGATGCGCAAGTGGAGGGGCTTGTGGTCAGCAAAATTTAGTAGTAATTATATCAGACGCTCTACAAAGATTGCCCAGGAGAGATGGCACAGTGGTTCCCTACGATTAATGCTAAGTAGCACATGATCCGTGCATACCAAATTTGGAGACTAAATAAATTCAAATCACTCCGCAGTGTTCCTGGAGTGAAATGTCAGTGTTGATAAATCCTTCTAATGTAGAAATGTTACCCTTAGGTTCCTTTATTTTAGCCGAAAACAATAAGCTGTTCCATTTCCTGCATAAAATTGTTGAAGCGCTTCCATGCAATATCTGTTTTATTACTGATGTCCCTTAGCTGATGACCGCTTTGCTTTGTACAATGCTTTTCATCGCCTGCAGGAAACTAGTTATGGCAAACTAATGAAAGCTTTTCCAAAATACTCGAAATCGTGGCCGGCTGCGGATTCTTTTAAGTGTAAAAACACTGCCTCGGAGCTCTCAGAGATCAATATCACTTCCATGTATAAGAACTAAAAAACATTGCAGTATTCTGCTGACTCAGTTGTGAAAGTTGCACACAAGATTAAATTCGATGTTACCGTATTACTGTCCGATTACGCTGTAGGCGATAAACCACTGGAAACAGTAACAACAGTAAGATACCTGGGAGTAATTGTCGAGACCGACCTACAGAAGAATGATCACGTAAAATAAATTTTAGGAAAAAAGGATGCCAGGCAGAGATACATTGGAAGAATATTAAGAAAATGTAACTAATCCACGAAAAGCCGGCCGTTGTGGCAGAGCGGTTCTAGGCGCTTCAGTCCGGAACCGTGCTGCTGCTACGGTCGCAGGTTCGAATCCTGCCTCGGGCATGGATGTGTGTGGTGTCCTTCGGTTAGTTTAAGTGGTTCTGAGTCTAGGGGACTGATGACCTCAGATGTTAAGTCCCACAGTGCTCAGAACCATTTGAACCATTTGAATCACCGAAAGAAGTGGGTCACATAACACAACACTTCTACAACCGATTCTTGAGTGCTGCTCGCCAATAAGGGCCCTTGCCAGTTTGGATCAATAGAAAACACAGCGAACATCCAATGGAAAGCGGGGCTTTTCGTCATGGGATTGTTTAGTAAACGGAAGAACGTTACGGAGATGCTCATAAAATCGAAAAATGTTCAGATGTGTGCGAATTCCTAAGGGACCAAACTGCTGAAGTCACCCGCCCCTAGACTTACACACTATTTAAACGAACTTCTGCTAAGAACAACACACACACCCAATCCCAAGGGAGGACTCGAACCTCCGGCGGGAGGGGCCGCGCAGTCCGTGACATGACGCCTCAAGCCGAGCTGCCACTCAGAAAACTTCAGTGGTAGATGCTACAACAAAGGCTTCACGCGCCACTGTTACCTGTTACCGTTTGCTGTTGAAATTCCAGGGGCATACGTACCAAAAAGACTCTTGCAAGATATTACTTCCACATGCATCAACCAGTAAGATGATTATTGCAAAATCATAGCAATGAGAGCTCATACGGCGGTCTATCGACAGTCTTCTAACCACGCAGGTGTGGGATAATTGTAATGATACCAGAGGCACACACATTAAGATGGCTTACGGAGTACAGATGTAGATGTAGATTGGAGATGTAGATGGAGGCAGTGTAAGTCAGCTTCTCTACTGTCACTGACACTATGTGGAGATACAGGACATCTAATTCATCGCCACACTGCCACTTCCCGATGTTGATAAATAATAAATTAACTTCGGAATATTGTAACTCCTTTGAAAGTGCGTCAGCGGTGACAAAATACGTCGCTGACGTCGACAAATATTTCAGATTTTCGCGGAGGACGCCGCGATAGGCTGCTGTCAGCCGGCGCCGGCGCGTTTGTCATCGGGCTCGTGAATTAGCAACGGCAATCCCACTCGCGGGGCTCTCCAAAACGCGCGTAGAAAACGCTCAGTTTTCAGGGGCGCCTTTTATAAATTCGTGATGTGGCGGCTGAATAAAACAGAGCGCCGCGCGGTCTGCAGCGTTAATTAAGGAAAACAAAAACAGCGCGCTGCCGGGGGCGGCCGCGTATCAATTATGGAATGTTTATTCGCACGTCGCGCGGCGCTGCGCCGGGCCGTTGCCGCGACGGAGGCGGCCGGCGCAGACGCGCCTCATTACGCATTGAACGCAGCCGTTTGTTTTTGCACGAACGACGAGAAGACTTTGACAGGCGGCGCGTCGCGCGTCGACGTCTGCATTATGCACGCCGCGCCTCGCCTCGCCTCGCCTCGCCTGCGCTCCTCTTCGACTCCTCCCGCCTCTCAGCGCCCGCTGACACTGAATTCTGCGCTGCGTTGTCCACTTTTAATATTCACATGCGCTGTCTGCCTGATGAAATGGCTGCGCCGAGCGGAGCCGCTCCCGTGCCCCTGTCGTCGCCCGGCGAAGAATTCCCACCAGCCATCTGCAACGACGCTTGCGATTCCACGTACAAGCAGTGCAGGCATGTGAGGCCGCCAATAAAAGGTAAGGCATACGACTTATTCTAGAGAATCAGTGTGCCGCCCTCAGCGTGATTTTGGTGTGATTCATCTTCATGGGTGTAATCTTAGGAGCGTTCAGCTGTATTTTACTAATACACTCTCACCAGCTTAGCGCCCACTGCTCTGCTCGTGTAGACTGTTTGCTCGGAACAGTTTTTTGTTTAATCTAACTTCTATGATGTTCACAAATTGTAACATCTTCAACACTTCTCACGCTAATTAAGGGCACAGAAGCATCAACTTTTCCGATTGTACTCCTGACCAAAAAGTGAATCTGATGGCTGGAGTCCAAGGTTTTTGTTAATCATGCCTTTTGCGTTCTTTTGGTGATATTTCCATGGAAACTTTCGTTTCCTGAGGCATGTTTCTTTATCTGTAACCGAGACGTGAAATAACAATTTTCTTAGATTTAGTTTTAAAACTTTTTTTCATATAACGAAATAATTTCTTAAAAATGTTCCTATTGTATTTTCTCCCCTTTTCCAAAAACAGAGAGACACATATTTTTAACTTCTAAGCAACAAGCCAAATCCAGTTTTAAAAAATTAGCTTTAAATATTATGCTTTCATAATGAAATATTTCCATAAAACATTTCATTTCCTTAGAGGTCGAATTGCCGGCCGCGGTGGTCTCGCGGTTCTAGGCGCGCAGTCCGGAGCCGTGCGACTGCTACGGTCGCAGGTTCGCATCCTGCCTGGGGCATGGATGTGTGTGATGTCCTTAGGTTAGTTAGGTTTAAGTAGTTCTAAGTTCTAGGGGACTGATAACCACAGCAGTTGAGTCCCATAGTGCTCAGAGCTATTTGCACCATTTTTTTTTTTTTAGAGGTCGAATTTCCAAAAACACTGAAGAGGTTTTTTTTTCTTACCCGAGAAGTAAAATACCACATTTCGTAGCTGTAGCTTTAAAAATTCCTTAGTTGTTTTTAATAATGATCTATTTAAAAAAAATTTTACACCAGTCATTTCGCCCCAACAGGGCGACCGACAAACCAAATACTGATTTCCGTACATCTAGCAACATATTTTCAAAAATCTTCTCATTCCCTATTTCAGCACCTTAGGAGTTGAATTTCGAGAACTCCCATTTTAAACGACGCCTACAGTGCGAGATCAACACCCTCTCCAATTCTCAGCTTTCTATCATTCGCGGTCTGGGCTGGGTGCTGATGAGTCATTCAGTCAGGACATTGCCTTTCACATATACATACATTGGATAATACATTCGGCCGAGAGGTTCTAGGCACTTCAGTCCGGAACCGCGCTGCTGCTACGGTCGCAGGTTCGAATCCTGCCTCGGGCATGGATGTGTGTGATGTCCTAAGGTTAGTTAGGTTTAAGTAGTTCTAAGTCTAGGGGACTGCTGACCTCAGATGTTAAGTCCCATAGTGCTTAGAGCCATTTGAACCATTTTTGATAATACATTCAGTTGTTTTAATGAGCATTTTGCCGGCCGCGGTGGTCTCGCGGTTCTAGGCGCGCAGTCCGGAACCGTGCGACTGCTACGGTCGCAGGTTAGAATCCTGCCTCGGGCATGGATGTGTGTGATGTCCTTAGGTTGGTTAGGTTTAAGTAGTTCTAAGTTGTAGGGGACTGATAACCACAGCAGTTGAGTCCCATAGTGCTCAGAGCCATTTGAACCATTGTTTTAATGATTATATTTAATTCACGAGATCTATTTGGAAATTATACACTTTTATCTTGAAACGGGCTTTAACCGTCCAACACAGACAATACATTGACGTACTTAAAGTTATTTTAATTATGATTATGTTCTGAACTGCAACAAGTATGTCCAGAGATGAAATTCTGTGACTCGGAAATCGAGCATGCGAATGAAATACGAGGACTACGTTTTTCAACGTCCTATCGGCCATGAAATTAAAACCATATTGAAAATTCCGTGAAGCTTTGAGCAGATGTGTTGCGTATGGTCTCTAAAATGCCTGTCTATAGCGTGACGTCGTACTCTAAGAGCTCCGAGCGCGCAGGGAGTACTTAAAGATGCCTGAAAGATAGTCATTTCAGACTGCCGGCAACCCTACGGATTTCCACATGTCGAATTAAATGACTCGCATTGGCAGTAAAAGACTTTTTGTGTGTAGTCACGACCGGTTTCGCAGCAATTGAAGACGCATTCTCAGCTGATAGAGATTCTATTTAATAAGTTATACAGGGAAGGTAACTGCCTTAGAGCCCTTCCCCATCAACCATGTCAAGTTACAAACAAATAGCGCACTGAAAGCGGTAGTTCATAGTTAAAATGAAGGGTACATCAGAACGGTACCACGAGCAGCAAGGTGGTTGAGGGACAGCGGGAAAGGCAGTACTGACCGCTCGGCAAAGCGGTATTTTCTTCTAGAATATGTATTACCGCTTTTAGCGCGCTGTTTGTTTATAGCTTGACAAATACGTTAGTGAGTGGTTCTAAGTTAATTACCTTCCCACTATGACTTGTTAAAAAGAATCTCTAACACCAAAGGATGCGTCTTCATTTGACGTGAAATTGGTCGTGATTTTTAACAAAAAGTATTTTATAGCCACTGCGGAACTTTTCAGTCAAAATCTAGAAAATAGTGTCTCCCACTCTTTTCCCCTTCTCCCTCCCCCCTCCCCGCCTCTCACGTTCGATGTCAAGAGTTTAATTCCACATGCCTGTAATCTCTCTTTTATTGTTCTCTTTTTTCACGAACAGCTATAAACAATGTCTTCTGCACTATTCTGTTTTCTGCACTGTTCGTGTCATAGTAATTTCTAAATGTTGAGGTCTATGTAAGATGTAATTTATAACGTACTTGTGGAGAATGTAATGTAACAGACGTACAATACCTGACCAGATTAAACAAAAAGCCATTTCAACCATTTTTGTGGTCCGAAAATGGTAGTCTGTTGACATTTAACAACGAGCGATTTAGGGTAGGGAAATTAACAGTAGAAACATCTACATCTGTTGTTGTTGTTGTTGTGGTCTTTAGTCCTGAGACTGGTTTGATGCAGCTCTCCATGCTACTCTATCCCGTGCAAGGTTCTTCATCTCCCAGTACGTACTGCAGCCTACATCCCTCTGAATCTGCTTAGTGTATTCGTCTCTTGGTCTCCCTCTACAATTTTTACCCTCCACGCTGCCCTCCAATACTAAATTGGTGATCCCTTGGTGCCTCAATACATGTCCTACCAACCGATCCCTTCTTCTGATCAAGTTGTGCCACAAACTTCTCTTCTCCCCAATCTTATTCAATACTTCCTCATTAGTTATGTGATCTACCCATCTAATCTTCAGCATTCTTCTGTAGCACCACATTTCAAAAGCTTCTATTCTCTTCTAGTCCAAACTATTTATCGTCCATGTTTCACTTCCATACATGGCTACACTCCATACAAATACTTTCAGAAATGACTTCCTGACACTTAAATCTATACTGGATGTTAAAAAATTTCTCTTCTTCAGAAACGCTTTCCTTGCCATTGCCAGTCTACATTTTATATCCTCTGTAACTGCTTAAATACACCACAGGACACTTCACAGAGCATGGCAGAGGATCCATCGATGGGATGGCTTGTGTATAGCGTACAGGAAACGTAGACTAAACATTTATGTTCAGTATGTGTGAGGGAAGAAGGGACTTCGATAAGCAGGAAAATAGCTTATACCCTGCCTTCATAACGCAGCCGCAGCTGTTTTCGTCTGAAAAATAGGAGTGGTAATACGACGTGTCCATTTCGTTACTTCGGAAAGTTGCCGTTTACTGGAATGCGCCCCGTGTAGTGGTTAAGAGAGCTGAGTATCGTTTTTTCGCCCTTTTCCCTTTTCCGCGCCCCTTGTTTGGAGCGCCGTCTTTACTCAGTGCCTCGTGCCGTAATGCGATTTGCTTGTTATCGGGCCGGTTCCAGTGCCACGCCTGCACAAAGGCGCCGACCGCCCTCGCCGCCGTGTCGGCGCGCTGCCGCTCCTCGGCCGGCGGCCGATCGGAATTTTCACCTCTTAATCGCGACAGGCTACGCGTCCCGGCGCCGCACGCCGACTGTACCAGCGGAAGGCGCCCAATCAGATGCTCCCCCCTCCCCCCTCCCCACTGCCCCCTCCCTCCCTCCCATAAAACTCTCGCCACCTCCCGTCCCATTACAGCAGGCGACTTAAGCCCTTATCAAAGATTAAAGTTCCCCCGCACCGGCAGCAACTGCTGAATCAACGAGATCGAAATTAAATTTCCCTCCCATTCCGCTGCGTTTTCCTCGGACGTGGAGAGAAGGAGGAGACTTAAATATGGTGCGGAGAGGCGCTTGGAAAACGCCTGTCCTACGGCTTAACGGCGAACTGCACCCAGCGCTGAGACACCGATAGCGCCGTCTCAGGTGCTCTCTGGGGCGTCGCGGAGTTGTCGTCGGCTTAATTTTTTATTAATTTCCCTCATTCTTCCTCTGCATTACTTTAAGGTGCGTCGGTGAACTGTAACAGTACGTCAGATCAATACCGCCTCCTGAACCTGGACCTGAACCCGTGCCCAAATTTACACGGGAAACGCTACCCAAGTAACGTCACCGGCAAAATTAGTCTAACGATAACTCACAACGCGTAGGTTCTCGAAGCATGTCACGAATTTCTCCCCGTATTTATTGTCTGTTACATGAACGATTGCGTGCCAAACTGCACAGACTTAGGAAGGGTCGCGTAATATCAATAAAGACGGTACCGAGAGCAAATACAGTCACGTGAATTAAGACATTTTGGGGGTCAGATCAGAGAAAAACTGTTTTCGAGACGCCGTGAAATCTCGCAACTGACTAAAATAATAATAACTTTGAAATACGTTTATCACAAACGATGTTGGTTTTCATTTGTTGATAGGCTTACACTTGTTTTATTTTATGATGACGATAACTGTTATAACAAATGTTTTTCTTTTGCTACATAACGTGAAGTACACATCGGGTCACACATGCATTCCACTTATTTTGCTGTCCAACATTTGACAGTTTCTTCCGAACGTTATACCGTCATTTTGCAATTGTCTCTCACTTGAATTTTCCACGGCACTTTCTGGAAGCGATCTATCGATATGGAGCTACTCCATTTATATACACGGACAGAAGGCCATATTTGCAGTAAAAAAAGGAAGAACAAGAAGCTGACATTCTGGAGAACAAAGATCTACAGTGTAAGTTAGATATAACGAGTAGGAAATGACGTTACCAGAGTTGCCTTTTCTAATCACTGCACTAAATGTTCACTGACTTAAAGGTAATACCGGCAAGAGGTCCATGAGATTAAATTTGTAGAACAAGCGCCAAATACTGCATACACCTCGCAACCACACAGACACTGGAAGTTCACACGCTACCATGGCGAGCGTCAATTTGAATAAAATTATTTTCGGTATTCAGCCGCGTCATTATGTACGATATATTACTAAAGGTACACGGACTCAGGTTGTTTATCTACCGGCCTACTGCGGCAACTAAAATTTGATTTTCAGCATTTCGCATGATTATTGACTCAATATAAAAATTTATAATGTTATCATCTTCTATTCATTAAGAGACATATTATTATAATAAATGTTTAACACAGTAAGTCAAATATTAAGATTAGAAACTGGTTATATTACGTCTCTGAGACAGCATGGCTCACGACGCGCAAGTTAACTAGATTCTATTCGTCCAATATTTGAGAATGAGAGCATTTAGCTATATCCAACAGACTTCACACATAATATCAAACCTTTACGAAACTTTTTCTCGCTAAATCTCCCACACAAAATTATGAAAGTTAAAAAGTTTATCGCTTGGTGCGTTTTCGCTGTTCATGCTGTAAAACTTCAGCGTCGGGCATCGCGTCATAGTTTATTACTTCTTTATTATTGACGATATGCACAACACATGTAGCAGACTATATCCACATATACCATTGAATCAACCTGCAAAGTTATATCGCTGTACGGCACATATTTCAGAAGATATGACGTCATAAAAATTTAGATGCATGAAAAATAACTTTCGTGTCAGTGGAGTGCAACTTGCCCAGACTGCGAGATTTATCCAGTGTTTATAATGAGAGCACTTAGCGACTTTTAATAAATTTTAAACTTAGTACCGAACGTTATTTAAACTTGTCCTCTCGTGCTTAACACATTAACTGATTTGTAATCAGACGTATAAAGCTGTTTTATACATGGGAGTTCGATTCCGTAAAAAAAATAGGGGGTTTATTGGTAAAATAATGAAACAACTAAACAGACGACGTTTCGTTCTTCTTTGCAATGGCCTTCTTCAGAGCGAAAAGGACTGCTACAGAGAAGGTTCGAAACGGCAGTTGCATAGCGGCTTAACAACCTAAATGATTTTATTAAAAAAAATGGTTCAAATGGCTCTGAGCACTATGGGACTTAACATCTGTGGTCATCAGTCCCCTAGAACTTAGAACTACTTAAACCTAACTAACCTAAGGACACCACACACATCCATGCCCGAGGCAGGATTCGAACCTGCAACCGTAGCGGTCACGCGGCTCCAGACTGTAGCGCCTAGAACCGCACGGCCACTCCGGCCGGCTGGGAACAATAATTTTCATTCTTGACCATCAGGCTATCCTATAACAAGAGACAACGTACTTCTCTGTATACGGACATTGAGCCAATGACCTTTCGAAGTTATCCTAAATTTGGCGGTGGATTTTGTATTCGTTTGGTAAGTCGGCTAAAACTGTTAGCAATAAAACAGCTGTAAAATCAGAGCTCGGATATACCCCGGTATGAACGTTCACATGTTTTGAAATAACTTACAGAATCTGTTGGTACGATGCTGTAGGCCGCTTGCTGCATAGGTTTCCTCCTTAATTAATAATTTTAGATGTATAAGACTATCATTTCTCATACAGCGGGCATCTTTCATTAATTTCCTATTGAAATTAGATCACAAAAAACTACAGAAGCAACGCAAATATGTTTTCTCGGATCACTGACACAGCCTGGCGAAGACAGAACTAAGACACGAAATTGTAGCGGTTGTACAAGAATAACTTTAGCATTGTAGATAGATGGGGCTCCTTTGGAGTAGTGAGTATTAGTGACGTCGCAAATGACTGACAAGTTGACCTGCAATTATTATTTCCTAAAATTTCTATTATTAGTCTGAAGTGACAATAGAAACAATTCGGCAAATTGTTAGAGTTCGTATCTGTATTTCTTTTAGTTGTTAATATCAACATTCAAACAACTATAAATATAATACAGGAGGTATTTAATAATTTTTCCTTTTCATGCTATACCTTTCAGTTTCACATTCATCGAATAATAAAGTCAATGCAAATATTTTGGAACAATAGTAATATCAGTCATCGTTGGTGCGAATATGGGTCGTAACATGAGACGTTAATGCCATCGTTGATTATTCGTGAGGATAATGCTACAACTCCCCTCACCCCCCCCCCCCTAACACACACACAGACACACACACACACACACACACACACACACACACAACCTCAACCCTCCAGTTTTTTGCGTTTTCCCTAAATCGATTAAAGCGAATGCTGAGATGGTTTCGTTGAAAAGGACACGTCCGATAACCTTCACCATCCTTGTCCAATCGGAGCTTGTACTCCAAGTGCATTGATACAGTAATCAGTTAGACGTCGAACATTAGTCTCTTTTCTCCCCTAATACTAACATGCTTATGTAGTTGGGTCATGGAAATCACAGGAGCTTCTTACATTGCGTATGTTGGAAATTCTCAGCTGCATAGAATAAAGTTTGTGTGATGGGATACAGAAAACTGAAGACCGCTATTTCTATCCGGCGATATACGGACACGGCTGTGGGATGGGGGCCAGATTTGAAGCGGCGCGGCCCCGCCACGCGCTCGCGCTGCCATTATCTGGCGGACGTAATTTATTTTGCGCGGCGGCACAATGGACACAAAGCCGATATTCCGTCGATTATTTACCGTCGAGGTGGCTGAGCTGGCAGCACCGCGTCCTCCCTGTTTGTTTTTCCCACGCCACAATGGAGCACAAAGAGCCCGCGCGAGGGAGCATCTCTGCCACCGCAGATGATAATATACGCTGTAAAATGCGCCAGGGGTGCCAACACTACCGCGAAGCGAGGCTGATTTCCGCGGAAGTAAACATCTCCGGCCGCAGACCTGCTTCTAGTAGAATGCAGTGAGACGCAGGGCGGAAATAACAAAAAGAAAATAGGGTAAGTAAATAAGTTATATAGCCACTATAGTGTCTTACTGGTTGCAGTCACGACAGCTGATACACCATAAAAATTTGTGATATCATGGCGTAATTTTGAATGAAAACCAAATAATATTATAGCTCGTGATTTAGTTCGTTACAAGTACACGTGCTTCTAATGCGTTTTGGAAAGTCATGCCTTACGAGTTTTTGTTTGTGATGTGGCTCAAAAAAGTAACTCTCAAGGTACATAGACCCACGTCCAAGATTAATGCTCCGTCGGTCGCGGGATTTTTTCCGTCACTTACCGCTGCTATTACATCTAGCGATATGTGTGAAAAATGGCAAGCTGCGTCATTGTTTGGAGGTCACGACAAAAATGGAGAGCACTATATAAAACGATAATCTTCAAGAAAGAAAAAAAAACAAGAGATTTTCAACTGTAGGAAAGCAACTCATGCGATAGGAGTGTGCTGTAGGATGTATTTCTTGAGTCATCGTTATGTAATTACATCCTGTTGAAATTCATAATATAAATATTTGTGTAGAAAGGACAGTTGTTTTTTTTTCTGTAAAGATTGCCAGCTTTATATTCGTTGGCTGGCAAAGAGGGCACAAAGTATCATCTTTATCGGTATGCTGTTATTTTTTCCCGCATGTATTTACGCCTTTGAAATTGTCATTTCATTCTTCACATATAACGCAGCATTGTAAAATTACTCCGAAGCGATTGAAAATATCAGCCACGTAGTACGAAATTTGATTATGATTTCAAAAGCATTGATTTTTTTAAATTTTTATTTATTTTATTTTATTTTATTTTATTTTTACAGCTCTCTCTCAATGCATCACTGAAAATATCCATCGCATTTGTTCGTAATAATTTATCCATTTAATTGGTTCACGCTGCACATGGTTAGTATGTTCCTATGTGCTAAAGATATCTATCTGTTCCAACAGAATTTCAGACGACCGGTGTATAGCAATAAGACAAGAGTCCAACTCACGAATATTAATTTTGTTGCCCAAATGATTCAAAATTGACTAGCGATGCAGATCGTAGTGGCTGACGATTAGGGCACGTATTGGACGGGAGAAGCGTTCAACTCTTGAGATGGCATTCCTGCTTTAGGTGTTTCGAAGTTTCGCGTATCACTTCAGATGAATCTCAGGGAGCTTTCCTGCAAACTCAAAAGCCATTTGCTTCCCCTGATATTCTTCGACACAGTCAGTGCTCCATCCCTACTGATAATGACATAGACTTACTTTTGCGAAATTATTTCTCTGAATTCATGAAAATGGGTTCAGTCTATGCGACTAAATGAAAGATAGTTTGTTCTTTGCCATACGCGAGTCGCTTCTTTTATTTATGAAGTATCTTCAGTTTCCTGTATACATGTCTCTTTTTATACATATAATACATTTATTATGTAGTAGTTACAATATGTTACTAAGTTTCATTTTGCAGGTTTTTCTCTTGTTTCCAGATTAGAAACAACTCCCGTAGCACAAATTTCGTGGTGTTAAATTATAATGAAAACGAAAAAATGACGATATTTTTGTGAAGTTGAATGTGCGATAGAGGTTCTTACACCAATTAAAATATTAGCAGTAGAAATAAGAATTGTTTTAAACATATTTATCTCACTATTTTTGCACCTGTTTCCATTACCTTCATCAGTGTAAAAAATAAATGGAATCTCAATTCTGTAAATAAAATAATATTTCCGTCGCTCGTTTCACCTAATTTTTATTGCTTTTTAAGATACTCCGAGTTATTCCTGCAGATGGGGAGCTATTCAGATAGCACTGCATATCAATAGATGCTCTATCCATTTTAGAACATTTTTGGTCAGGGAAGTAAAGCTGTTTAAGTAAAAGTCGTTAGCAGACAAAGGATAACTTTCATTAACATAAAATTTAAAATATATATTACCATTATCTATACGTAGTTGCGATTGTCTCTCGGAGTTCGCTTTAATACAGCCTGACATCTGTTTTAAGCCTCTTTTAGAGCAGTTGGTATTGGGTTCCTTATGAGCTCACACCGCACTGCTTCGCGCGTGAAATGTATCGTCGCGTTGTATGATTCACGAGATAACTCTACGGTAGTAAATATTGCCCGAGAGCACGGTTGCAGTTTTGCTTTCGACACACACACACACACACACACACACACACACACACACACACAAAACAAACACAGTTGAGCTCTACGCTAAACAAAAACATAAATTTACATCATAGATACTTTTTGCAAAAAATTTCTGTAAATGGTATCTGTGAAGCTCTGATGATCTGCCTTACAAACGAACCGATGGGCAAAATAAGAGGGAAATTTGAGAAAAACTAAAATAAAAATTTTGACACTCTTTTCTGTTGCATAGCCATATTTTCATATTTCGTAACCGTACATTCTTCACTCAGCTGCCAGTTTCCTATGAAGATGCAAAAATTACAAGTATGGCTTCACATCAGAGAGACGTAATCGTTATTGTCTATTACTGTTTTTTTTAATGTTCGAAAACGTACACTGATTTCACAATCCGATTTCTTCAAGAATGTCAACAGAATAACGCCATTAAATGTGTATGCCAGTCTCTCTCTTAAAGGAATTACTTTACTGCACAAATAATACTGTTGAGCAAATAAATAATTATGCTGATGTTTATGATCAGAATTTAAACCAATCGTCACTGTAATAAGTAGCTTATAGAGAACTAAAGCATTTGTGTAGAATGGGTATCTTACGTTTCGGGACATATGCTGTATCATATTCTTTTTTCCTATAATGGGTGTGTTGAAGAGGAGGGGGGGGGGGGGGGGGGAGGGTGAATTGAACCGAAATGACTCAATGAGTAAAGCACTGGTGTCGTAACCGGTAGCAGGAATGATTGAAAAAATACAGGTTCTGCGTTATTTCCCCAAGGGGGCACAAGTATCGTAGTGATTTAATAAAGGGGTCACGACAGCTTTCTTTGTCATTTATGTTAAACTAATGCTTCAATAAACGAGTGCAGATGAAATGTTAAACTTCAATCTTTTTCTTTCTTATCGAGTGAGGTAGCGCAGTGGTAAGATACTAGCCTCGTATTCTGGAGGACAGCGGTTCAGAGCCCTGTTGGGCTATCAAGTTTAAATTTTTTCCACGATTGCCCTAATTCGCTTAAAGCAAATGCAAGGTTCGCTGGTCATTGCTGATTTCCTTCACCGCGCTACTACGATCCGAGTTTGTGGTCCGTCTCTTACGTCATCGTCATCGTCGGATCATTAAACGATAATATTCCTTTTTCCTTTCTTTCCATCGAAGAAAGAGTGTCTTTCCTACGCAGCATTGTCAATACCTGGTGAATTATTCGTATCATAATTTTTGTACGGAGTATGTTTTCGGCTTCGTGTTGCAGTACAAGTTATTACTGCGATATTAGCAGTGCAGGTCTCACTCTGTCTCTCTCTGTGTCTATGTCTATCTGTTTCGCTCTCTCTCTCTCTCTCTCTCTCTCCCTCTCCCTCTCTGACACACACGCACACACACACACACACACACACACACACACACACACACACATGAGCAACTACAATACTGAATAAAATCACTCACACACACACCCAGTGACTCTTATAATAAAAAGTACACAATCAGGATAAAGCGCAAAGCCAGTGGTGATTTCAGTAACCAGCTAACCAGCGCGGCGGCGGCAGTCTTGGGCAGAGCCCTCACGCTCAGCCACACTTTCCGCCTCACAGACGGTGCGGCGCTTTCCATTTAATCTGTTTCTATATACATAAAACAAAGAGAGCGGGGCGCGGCGGCGGTCTCCACCCTACCCCCGTGGCGCCACCGGGCGCGTGATGGAAGCTCCGGGATTAATCAGCCTGTCAGCCGGAGTTCCGTTCCCAGCGCCACTGTTCGCCCGTGTTTTGAAACATTTCCATTTGATGGCGCGTTTATTTAAGCCCTGATCTGTGATGTGAGTTTTAAACTTGAAAGCTCTAAAGCCCACACATCTCTCAACGATCCCACCCCCAACGTACCGTTACTCCCCGTCCCTTTCTCTGTTTCTCTCTCTCTCTTTTCGTCTCTCTACACGCGTACACCCAGCCCTGCTCCTACCACCCTTGTCTCTTTTTCCGATCTCTGTCCCTGCCCCTCCCTCCCCTTTCACTCGGAACTGTTTCACGCTTCCCCCCCCCCCCCACCCCTACTCCCATCCTATTCCCTCCGGTTTTCGCTGTCGCTCTTTTCTATCTCTCTCTCTCCCTCTCTCTGCCTTGCTCTTCCTCGTACACTTCCCGGCGCTAAACTCTGTGATGGCGTTTCGTGCTCATTTTAAAATTCAGGGAGAGAGAGAAAGCGGCAGAGCTTGGGAACGCTTTAAAAAAAAGGGAAAAAAATGGAACGATGGGAGGGATGAAGGGGGCAGGCCTGGGGGGGGGGGGAGAATTAAAGCGGCGCAGGCATGTCGGCGCTGATAACGGCGCGCCGATCGCATTATCAGGACGGCCGTTGCCGTGGAAACGGCGCGCGACGCTCCGCCCCGACGCCCCGATCTGCGGCCGCAATGGCGTCCCGCCTCGCTGCCCGGCGTCTCCGCGTCCAGCCACGGCTGCAAAATACCGCAGCTACCGGCAACACCACAAGTAGGCGATTCCCCGCCAACGCATCGTGCGTATAATCCTCTTCTGAGCGTGCTCGTACGGCCTAGCGCGTAGAACACTCTCTAGTGCAGTGGTCGGCAAATTCACTGGTCAACCGAGCTAACGATTGAAATTTCCTTTAAGACCCAAATATTTGAACCTAAGCTTTAGAAACAGTTACATTATTACTAACTTACTTAGGGATCTCCTAAGCTGGCCTCGGTTAACAACATCTTCAGTCCCATCCACACACGTCTTGTGCAATTATTTCATCTATCTCAAAATTCTTTTCTGAATATTCGACTCTACATCTTCTTTCTCTTCACATTGCTCCCCAAAATTAACTCGGTAAACTTTGTTCATATTCATAAGTCTTAGTTAAAGTACGTTGAATAAAACTTGATATCGTACTTAATAACATTGTTTATTGATGAAATTAAACTCTAAGTTATCCATAAAATTAAATCATGACAATGGCTGACAAACACTAATGTCAACAATGGTCTTGCATGTTCTTGAAAATTTCTGGTAACTCGACCTTATATATTGTTGTTCTTAATTTTAGGCACGATTCAAAAAATGTTCAAATGTGTGTGAAATCTTATGGGCCTTAAGTGCTAAGGTCATCAGTCCCTAAGCTTACTCACTACTCAACCTAAATTATCCTAAGGACAAACACACACACCCATGCCCGAGGGAAGACTCGAACCTCCGCCGGGACCAGCCGCACAGTCCATGACTGCAGAGCCTCAGACCGCTCGGCTAATCCCGCGCGGCTAGGCACGATTCCATGTTCTCACAAATAAGATGACGTCTCAGTTTACTCCCTAAGGTTCGTGATTGAAAGTGATTGTTAGCATTGTGTTGTCCTAATCATCATCATTTCACCCCCATCGACGCGCAAGTCGCCGAAGTGGCGTCAAATCGAAAGACTTGCACCAGGCGAGCGGTCTACCCGACGGGAGGCCCCAGTCACACGACATTTATTTATTGTTAGCATGAAAATGTAGACCTGACCAAGGAAATAAAGGCAAACGCCAGATTTTTCAGCTGAATATGTGTCATAAATATTATTCTAGATGTTAAAAGTCGACATATCTTCCTTCTCCAGGTCTTCCAAAGCAGATCACTTTTGGTGTGAACGAAGTTCCTCCAGTACTTCTGTACCAGTGTAAGGACGTCAAAATTTCGAGGTCCATAATTTTCTGGTTTACAAGCCGAGAAATTGCATCTCCAAGTTGCCAATGTTAATCTGAAACGGAGAAAATTTAATTATGCTAGAGCAGCATTAAGGGGTATTTTAGGAAACGCTAGCGTCGCTTTGCTATTTCTTAATTTCCGAAACCTGCTGAGAAAAGCTTCCTTCTTATTTAAAAAGCTTCCTTCTTATTTAGAAGTCCTGTTCTGAAATAGCAGCTGTCATTGTCAGAATTTTTTTCTTGGGGGTATTTCACAGGCTTCCAAAGTGAATCAAAGTTTCTCTTTCAAAATCTGGATCAAAAAGAGATAACTTATCTTCGAATGAAATAATTTTTTCTGACATCGAAAAAAATGTTTTTCCATTGATAATTCGTTTCTTCTGGATAGTGAATACGTTTCTCAAGCAGTAATACTTTAATTTCTGTTACTAAGGAAGCGAAACATTTCAAAACGATCCCTCCTAATAACCAACGTGTCTTGCTATGAAACAGAAGATGTGCGTACTCTCTCTCTCCACTTCAACCAAAAATTCTTTAAACTGGGGAAACACAAGAACTTCGGCACTGTACGTGCGCTCCTGCGCTTGCTTTTTTATTGAAGAGTCGCGCTCAAAGGGCCGAAGAGCGACAAGAGGCTCGAGGCCCTCGGTTTGACGACCACTAGTCCAGGGGAGATTATCTGCACTCTATACGAGGGCAGGGGTAATACTTTCTTTCACCAAAGAGGAACTGCTTTTGATCTCATAACGCACTTACACTTCGTCAAAGTCTTCTAAGAACTTTGTTCAATATTTTTGCAGTCCTTAGGTTCCATCCTTGAAGTGCGTTTAAGAACACAGGTAAAAGGCTCCCATAACCAGACGTCTGCGCGAGTAAGAGAAGTGGGACCAGCATCATCCGCAAGGCCCTTTCCACATCCACAAGTATTTTATCCGCGTCCGCGGATATAGGATTTTTTATACTACTAGAGAAAACTGGAGAAGTTATAAACTGTAGCGGAAGACAGAGTTTGGAATACACAAACAAATAATTGAGGGTGTAGGATATAAGTGCAACTCTTAGATGTAAATGTTGACGGAAGAGAGGAATTCGTGGCGGGCCGCATCAAACCACACAGATGACTGATGCCATTTTTTTTTCAACGACTAAGACGCCGATCATGGTTATATTTTAATACATCATAGCTTGTCATAGTGTCGGTGCGCACAGTAAGCTACTACTTCGTCGTAACTAATCGTCAAAATTTGCTGCGACTCATTTCTACAGTAACAGGAAGTCACATTAAGTGTTGTTACAATTTTTCAAATTCAAATGGCTCTGAACTCTATGGAACTTAACATCTGAGGTCATCAGTCTCCTAGACTTAGAACTACTTAAACCTAACTAACCTAAGGACATCACACACACATCCATACCCGAGGCAGGATTCGAACCTGCGACAGTAGCAGCAGTGCGGTTCCGGACTGAAGCGCCTAGAACCGCTCGGTCACAACGGCCGGCTACAATTTTTCGTTGTTAAGCGTTAGTTACACAGGGTTCAACTCTCTTCCTTTACAGACTTCGAGGACAGGTTCCTTACACCAAACTGTTACTGTAAACGAAACAGGAATGTCTCAAATGAAAGGCAGCTGCTCGTACGACGGACACAAGACACATGGGTAACTGTGCGGAAAACTGTAAAGATAGGCATTCAGCTATCTTTAGCCACTATTAGATGTCAAAAAAGCACCTACACTCTTCATGACACAGTGTATTAACGCCAATATAGTGCCATTCCGTCCTAATTGGTGATAACAGTAACTTATAAAAATATTAATAACTACTATCGATTACGTTAATGTAAACAGCTGTAAATCGACATATTGACACTGTCATTTAACTTTTAAGTCGCAGGTTCGAATCCTGCCTCGGGCATGGCTGTGTGTGATGTCCTTAGGTTAGTTAGGTTTAAGTAGTTCTAAGTTCTAGGGGACTGATGACCACAGCAGTTGAGTCCCATAGTGCTCAGAGCCATTTGAGCCAACTTTTAAGTGACATTTTTAAGGATATTCGCCAACTAATTACTACTGCGGATATCTGATGATATATCTGCGGATATACACATCTGTGTAGATCTCTAGCCATAAGCTATACGCTGGACTGAAAACATTTTCCAGCCACGAATTTCTTTTTATGTGAAAATCGACAGAAGGATGCCACATGTGATGATTACTGACGGTGTGCCAAGAATTCATTCATAGCTTTGTCACTGATAAAACACCTTTGCCGTCAAGAGCCACACAGTTACTTCCTATTGCCTATTACCCTCCGCAAGGTAGTAAATAAGTAAGGGCCCATTTGTATCCTGGAGAACTACTACACCGATGAAATATTTACAAGTACTTTTGTTGATTTACATTAATTCTGAAATGCACTTTCGGCACGCTGCCATCATCACATTCAAGCGGAAATGAATATTACAGAATATGTCGTTAAATTCTGAACTGGCTCGTACTATAAGCAGATCGGCTACCAACTCAGAGTCTGCTGAACCGCATAATTTACAGTTGATAGCGTTAATAACATTTCTTTTGTTGTGCAAGTCTATTGCGATTGCTGTCTAGGAAAAACTGGCCGTAACGTAACCGACCTCTTTTTAGCGCCGGGTTACCAGGTTCCTCTCAGCGCGCTGATTCTGTTTTGTTCATGTCGTACAATAACGTTTACGCATCTCATCAAATAGACGTACAAAACCCGTTGGTTCGTTCCAAATCGATGCAAACATTCCTGATAAATTCATTTTTGCTTCCATTTCAAACTAGTTTTTGCCCAACATTAAAAACATGTGGTACTCATCTTATACAACGTTTTCTAATGATTAATACTTTGATATATTTTGTGTAGTCGGTGCTGCAGCGCTTCTAAGTACTTGAAAAAGAACTGCATGGCCTCCAGGAAACTGCAGCGTGACTTGACTTAAATCAACCACTAGTTTTGACGGATTTGACATCATATGGTCGAATGTAAGTGAGCCATACTGGGTAACAATTAAGAGCCGTTCTGGTCATGTGCCATTTTGATTAATTCTTTATATGGAATCTACATCACTCCGTATTTTGATTCATTCATTTTACGTTTACTCGTATACCTTTGACCTCCGATTGTCCAGTACAATACTGTAGCGAAATACTGCTGTCCGTAAACCGACTGAAATGTGTAGTTATATGGCTAACGGTATTCCAATTATTCCATTTGAATGAAACACACACGAGGTAATTTCCTTAGTGAGCTGAATAAATAAAACTACTCTGCAGATAACGTAGAAACTCAAGTTACTGCATAAAATTTAAAAAGAAATTATCCTATTTCCAATCCAGGTCAATAACGTTTCACATTAACTATGCAGAACACTTGTGACCGGAATATGAACCACATGTGAGGTGAACCTACTAGCACACCATATTATTGACTGATTGGTGCTGCAAGCAATCTACTGTGCTTGTTATGTGCTTTCCTATATTGAAAGCAGTTTGTCTGTCTCTCCTCACAAACACAGCCTTCATTTTCCTGCGACCTACGTTTGCGGTTATTAATAGCATTATAACCCTATGGGTGACAAAGTACTAAAAGCCATTGGAGGAGGAAGTAAGAGAGTAGGATGATTACTCGTAGAATGTAAAGTCCCGGCGACAGCAAGGTTATTAGAGGCGAAGCGCAAGCTCATACTACGAAAGGATGAGGAAGGAAGTCGGTCGCCTCCTTTCAAAGGAACCACGCCTGCATTTGCCTTAAGGGGGACGTTCATGAAATTGACCGAAAATGTCAATTTCCAGTTAATCTTTTATTTATTAGTAGAACTCATGGACCATAAGTTTCCAATGTTTTAATGATGAAATCGCATCCGAAGTGCCTGAAAAGTAATAAAACGTGTGACGAGACCTTCGTGCCACGCTCAGTTTTTGAAGCAACATTTTTATACTGGGTCGGTGAACAACGATTCTGTGGATTACTTTCCAGCAAACGTGCGTGGGGTACATCTAGAAGGTTGTGAAAGATGCTCTTTGGCTTTATACATCTTCTGTGACTCTGTTCCGCATCTTAGGAACAATAGCAAACCAGTTGCTTTGTTTACAAACAATCAATTCCTGTTTTGCCTTGTGCTATTGACAGCAATTGATGGAAGTGTTCAATTCTTACGGGAATATAGGGAGGAGAGTGTGGGCTATAGGAAATTCCGTTCAAGATACCCTGAGAAAAATAAATTTTCAGGGCCTCTCAGAAGCTGAAAAGCCAGTTGAAGACCTGGTAAAGGAAAGAAGGAAGAAATCAAGAAACCACAAGATAAGCCTTGAAGGGAAAAAGGACCCTGAACATAAATCTGGGACCTTCTGAAGAGCTGACATTAGAAAAAAAACGTTAGGTTCAATTTTAAAACGCATTTCCTGAAAATTACGTTTTTTAAGGTCTGGGTACCTTTTGCTCAGAATTTGTGAAGGTTAGAATTATGAAATTTCGCACACTTATAGTATAAGCTGAGATATGGGACAAAGTGCTTGGAATTTTGCATGGATTTTGTATTATTCTTACAGAATTATAATTATTAAAATTCTTCTGTTTCATACATTAAAAAAACTCACGGGAGAAGCTTACGGTATGAAAAGAGATTAAACAGAGAAAATTTTGTAGAAATCTCTTGAATAGTTTCTTAAAAAAAGGTACATATATTATTTTATGAAAATAAAGTTTTTAAATTCCACAAAATCCATGGAACTTAACAGTAACTGTCTTGATTTCATGTAAGGCATAGTACCAAATTTCAGTGCCGTATCTTCAAAATTGTGGATTTGGAGCAGCTTTAAAATAGTGTATGTTTCTCGTGAATGTCCCACCTTGAGTGAGTTAGGGAATCACGAAAAATCTAAATATGGATAGCCGGAAGGGGATCTGTGCCGGTGTCTTTCCGTATGCGAATACACTGTGTGAACCACTGCGCCATCTTGCTCAGATAGTAGAGGAAGATCACAGTCATTATTTTTCAAGCTGAAAACGATTTCTAAGAGACATAGACAACTTCTGAAACAATATGCTATTGGTTTACAGGTAGTACAGCATTGACCTGCATCCCTCTAAAGTAATACTTCGAAAATATTCCACTTCTTTGTTAGGCCGTTTCTTGATCTATTCGTGTATATTGATCAGAATATATCTACGACTTGGTTGCAAGTTTTCCTTTTCGAGTAAAATCAAGCGTCAAATAACATTCTCTTTTCTCTTGAAGTTTCGACACTCATTGATTTAAATAAATAAGGCGCTGTAGAATGAAGAATATTAGATTCCTTACGGACACAGTAAGATGTGGTTGGAAGCATGTGGCGTTCTTTTCGTTTAATCTTTACGCTTGACATATTTCCAAACGCACACAAATACTAGAAAGTTTATAATTATAGCTTCATCTGATACCTTGCTTTAACTGTCAACCACAGATGGCGAATTGGCGGTTTGGTGAATATTTACAAGTGCCTTTAGTCTTTCTGTGTACTAAAAATGGCTCTGAGCACTATGGGACTCAACATCTTAGGTCATAAGTCCCCTAGAACTGAGAACTACTTAAACCTAACTAACCTAAGGACATCACACACACCCATGCCCGAGGCAGGATTCGAACCCGCGACCGTAGCAGTCCTGCGGTTCCGGACTGCAGCGCCAGAACCGCACGGCCACCGCGGCCGGCTTTCTGTGTACTGGCGAAAGGTCCCCGAGCTGTGTAATATTTCCCGTGGGTCGTTTTAGAAAATCGTAGAGTCGTAGAAACAAAGTTAAATACGACAGGCAATATGCATTAACGTCAACTGTTTGTTTGACAGGCAAATATTTTGAAGTATTTAGTGCCTAGTATCGTGAGTCGCATTATCTTTCGAATGTGGAAATGGGGCAGCAAACATTACACACCTCGCCGTCATATTTGCGCTGAAGCGTGCTGTTTGGCGACGTCTGCCACGTATTTGCAAAATGTGGCGCAAGGCTATGGCGTGACGTGCCGTTTCACGTAATTGACCCGAATGCTGAGTAAATTTGCAGCAAAAAATTATTGTATGCCGGCGGCTTGACGTGCCTTGTTTCATTCGTTTCTATGCAGTAGTATCGGTTACAGTTTAAAAGATTCGGTGTATTCAAAACAGCGCCATTCTAATAATACTGAAAGTATCTTACTGCATCGATAAGGTGAGTGAGGTAATTACGAAATTGTTTTCAATGATTTCGTATAGTTAAAAATTGAAGGAAAATAATGAGAACGGTATGCTTTACTCCCCTTTCTGTTCGTCCGTCTCGGTGCTCATTTAAGCGCAAACAGCTGTGGGTTTTGCAACAGACGTTGTTCAGGTAGTTTGCTTGTGATGAAACTAAATTACAGTCGTAATGTCTACGGACTTGTCAGCAACGTTAATCAGGGATAGTGTTTATTTGGGAAATAGTTTACAAAAGATGGCTATCAATGTCAGTAAGTGGAGCAAAACAAGTGTATAGCTGTTGTGTTACGTAATGCAAACGAAACTATTTATTTCCAGAGAGAAACCTTCGGGTCTATAATAACGCAAAAATTAGTCAGCGGAACGTAGTTCTCCAAGCCTCTCAAGTGACGCTGAATATGACAGAGGATATGTTGTTTCAATAAAGTGACAAGTTTAACCTGTTTGCAATACTGTCTTTCTGGTCAAAATCAGAAATTTCAGCAGAAGTTGAAATTTATAGCCCCTTTAAACAATCCCGCCAAATTATTCATGCCGCCAAATTATTGTTCACAGTCTTATTTGTAAATCAGTATTAAGTGGACGCTGTGTATGTTGCTGCTACGCTATTAGTTGGAAAACAGTTCTTCTCTTCTCTTCTCTTCTCTTCTCTTCTCTTCTCTTCTCTTCTCTTCTCTTCTCTTCTCTTCTCTTCTCTTCTCTTCTCTTCTCTTCTCTTCTCTTCTCTTCTCTTCTCTTCTCTTCTCTTCTCTTCTCTTCTCTTCTCTTCTCTTCTCTTCTCTTCTCTTCTCTTCTCTTCCCTACTCTACTCTTCTCTTCTCTTTACTTTCCCTTTCTTATCGTAAGAAAATGACGCAGAGCCATAGTAATGTTTTTACAGATTCAACTACTTGATGATATTGTTGAGATAGGTCTGTGGCAGGAACAGCCGGCCGCGGTGGTCTCGCGGTTCTAGGCGCGCAGTCCGGAACCGTGCGACTGCTACGGTCGCAGGTTCGAATCCTGCCTCGGGCATGGATGTGTGTGATGTCCTTAGGTTAGTTAGGTTTAAGTAGTTCTAAGTTCTAGGGGACTGATGACCACAGCAGTTGAGTCCCATAGTGCTCAGAGCCATTTGAACCATTTTTTTGGCAGGAACATCAAGCAGAACTGATCTTTCAGTTTCATCCAATTTGAGAAGATATTCGTCCCAATATATATATATATATATATATATATATATATATATATATATATATATATATATATATATATATATATATATATATTAAAAAGAAAAGGCCAAGGCAGTAAGCCTGTGACATGAAGTGGAATGCTCAGCCGTACCTAGCAGTCAGATGATTAATCCACTGATTTCAGGTTATTCACTGATGGACAGAAAGCTACACCTGCGGCTCGAAGTGCCAAGACGGCAAACGCTGTCCAGGCGTTAGCGGGCAGATCCTGGCAGTGCACCCCGCCCTATGCGGTCACTGGCGCGGAACGTTGTGGAAAGCAGGACGGCACTCGCTGCGGTGAATAGTCGCACGTGCTGCATAATTAACGTATAAAACGACCATTAAAACGTTCATTACCGGTTTTCCTCTACAGGTGACCAACTAAGGACTTACACCTGGGGAAACTGACCTTTTCATGTAAGAAGCTGTACTGTTATCGTGAAACATTTTTCTGAGGGAAAGAAGAAATGCTGCCAAAACACTGCACCAAGTATTTAGGATCAAAAACTTTTGCAGAAAGTGTGTGTGAGGGGGCCGGGGGAGTTTCAGTTGACGCTAAAACTGTGTAGTGGCTATATCTCATAATTAATAATTCAGCAGTTAACCAATCTGTTTGACACAGAATACAGTTGGAGGACAAAAATATGGAAACACAAAAACACAACACATAACTATGCTTAACACGATGCAGGAAAACCTTTGGAGGTCAAACAAGCTTACAATCGTCTCAGAATGGGTAAGTACAAAAAATTCAAATGGCTCTGAGCACTATCGGACTTAACATTCATGGTCAGCAGTCCCCTAGACTTAGAACTACTTAAACCTAACTAACCTAAGAACATCACACACATCCATGCCCGAGGCAGGATTCAAACCTGCGACGGTAGCAGCAGCGCGGTTCCGGACTGAAGCGCCTAGAACCGCTCAGTCACAGCGGCCCGCTAAACGGAACCTTATACCATTCTTCCTGCAAAACAGTGGCAAGTTTAGGTGACAATGACGGCGGTGGATAGCTCCCTTCTCTCCAAAGTAGACCACAAAGGCTCAATGACATTGCGATCTCGTGACTGGGCCGGCCGGAGTGGCCGGTCGGTTCTAGGCGCTAAAGTCTGGAACCGAGCGACGCTGCGGTCGCAGTTTTGAATCCTGCCTCGGGCATGGATGTGTGTGATGTCCTTAGGTTAGTTAGGTTAAATTAGTTCTAAGTTCTAGGCGGCTGATGACCTCAGAAGTTAAATCGCATAGTGCTCAGAGCCATTTGAACGTGCCATCTCGTGACCGGTAACCAGGCAAGATGCGACAATTCATCGTCATGCTCTCAAAACCAGTCCTGGACGATGCGAACCGTGTTACCATGGCCCTATCGTATGGAACACAGGATCGCAATTGGTGAACAGACATTTTTCCGTGAGGTGGACCTCATCACCCAATATGGTCACATAATCCTTGCAGAGCATCCACTGGGCCAATGCAGTACCACTTGTGATATTATTGGATTTCAGACATTTTGCATATGAGAAAAGGACAGCCATCGAGCTGTAGTTTGTAATGATACTAAGCATGACAACACGAGAGTAAAGAAACGAAATCTGTTTATAACGTGCGCCTATACCAAGACGCGCGGCCAGCGTTTAAAAGGTACTTTTAAACACTATGACTCGCTGGGCGCAGATATTTAAAATCACTGCCGCAGCGCTTGATAGCAAGAAGCTGCGAAACAGAAGAAAGAACAATTTATCATTTGTTAGGAAAATTCTAGAGTCTTTATAGTTAGTTGTACTTCTGGTCGCCGATATGTTAACATGTACTTCATTACCTTTGATGTTTGGTCGCCGACTTGTTAAGACGTGTTGTGTAGCACTGCTACAAGTTATATTTCATTTAGTGTGAAAAACCACGTTATCATCAAGAAAAAAACCGCTTTTGTAAACCTTGTGACGATAAAAAATACTTACGCGCAAGCCAGGACATTTAATTTTTACAAAATATCGCACATACAAAAACAGCGATTGTTGGACTGTTCCATGTATGAGAAAAACATAAAAAAGTAAGTTTTGTTCAAATGGTTCAAATGGCTCTGAGCACTATGGGACTCAACTGCTGAGGACATTAGTCCCCTAGAACTTAGAACTAGTTAAACCTAACTAACCTAAGGACATCACAAACAACCATGCCCGAGGCAGGATTCGAACCTGCGACCGTAGCGGTCTTGCGGTTCCAGACTGCAGCGCCTTTAACCGCACGGCAACATCGGCCGGCTAGTAAGTTTTGTATTCATTGTAAATTTGTTAATGTTTGTATTTTAACGCCTTTGTTCTTTGAGAATATATTGATGCTTCACTGTACAGAAAATCTATGCTTATTCTTTTCTTTAAATTAACCACAAATAATGTTTATGTTTAAATGAACTTTGTTACAGGTTCGCTCTTTATCGCGGTGTCTCGATTGTATTTGGGAGACCATTAATGTGTTCAGTTTCCGATCTGACAATTTTTTTTACAAAATTTCACTGTTTTGCATTTTTTTTTATTATTCAAATAGGTTCCTTAGGTAATTTCATTGAAGAGTCTGATTACGTGAAAGCAATCCGGGTTAAGAGGTCATTTGAGAAACTATTTTCACGCAATCAATCTGTACGTCTCCTGAACACAATCGAGAACCGACGCATCGTCGATCATTCATTAATTTTTCTCTCTTTCCAAGTCGTACCAAAAAAAAACGGCCAAGGAGAACTGCCGTGAGTACGCAATCTAGTGTTAAAAGGTTGCATTCTTTATCTTGTCGGCAAACATTGCCATAAATTATCATCATCAATGTTATATTTGGTTAAATGTGAAAAGCCAAAAAACCTTTTAACGCTAGACACTACATGGCTGCCCAAATCACCATCGCACCCCCAAAATGCTTCACTCTTCAGACGTGAACTAAGACAGAATTTGAAAACATTGTTAAACAAACACTAGTCCAGCCAAATGACTTCTCCCATTGCTCCATAGTCCAGGTATTAGACTTCGGCACTACGTTTCCGTGTTACAGGCATTTCCACCACTGATGACTGGCTTTAGAATTCCAGCTCGCCCTGCAGAGTGGGACATTGAGTTCTGCAGTGACTTTGGCAGCTGTCGTCTTCTTATTTTTCGTCTCAATCTTCTTTAGTGACCGTCTGTCACGATCCCCCAACACACATTTTAATCTGCGTTGTGCCTCAGCCGATGATGTTTTCCCCGCTTTTTTTTCTGCATGCGGCACAGATCTTCAATGCGGTGCCTCGTAAAACACCAAAGACATCATATACTTTGGTTAGGGAAACACTCATCATATGAGTGCCAACAGTTTTCCCAAATCTGACCGAGCGAGGTGGCGCAGTGGTTAGCACACTGGACTCGCATTCGGGAGGACGACGGTTCAATCCCGTCTCCAGCCATCCTGATTTAGGTTTTCCGTGATTTCCCTAAATCGTTTCAGGCAAATGCCGGGATGGTTCCTTTGAAAGGGCACGGCCGATTTCCTTCCCCATCCTTCCCTACCCCGAACTTGCGCTCCGTCTCTAATGACCTCGTTGTCGACGGGACGTTAAACAACACTAACCTAAACTAACCCAAATCTGAATTCTCTTAGCTCCGACATATTGCACTCACAACTACACAAAACCCTGTTGTGACGACATCTGACACTTGCCACGTATTGAGGACCCTGCACTGGTGCCGTTAGTGGTCAAACACAACAGCGCCACCTGCATCCCTTGCTAGCATCTGCATTTATGTCCAAGCATGCATTTCTGGCGGTGTATCTTTATTTTGTCTAATCCCTCTAGCTTCTTACCTTCTGTAGGTACAGTTTGACAATGACTACAGAATTAGGTAAGCTTTGTTTTACCTTATTTTGACATAAAACTAACATTGTCGAGAAAATAATTAAGGTAAATGACCTACTGGACTTTGTACCAAACGACTGTTATATATCCACAGTGCTTTTATTTACGAAAAAAATTTGCATCACCTAGTCAGAAGCTGATATGACTGAAGTGTATTCGCACGGTGTGTGATGTTGCTCCAGTAACTGATATTATTGTTTGTTTTGTTAATTAGTTCTCACTATGAACACAGACTTTATGAGTTGTAAGTTATCTGTTTAGGTTTTTATATTGGTAACGCCACGTAGCGCTCTGTATGAAAATCACTCGCTGTACTGTGTGCAGTCCGTGGCTGGTTGGCATTGTTGTAATATTCGATATTGTAGTGTTGGGCAGTTGGATGTGAACAGCGCGTAGCTTTGCGCAGTTGCAGGTGAGCCGCCAGCAGTGGTGGATGTGCGGAGAGAGAGGTCGGAGTTTTGAGAGCGGATGATCTGGACGTGTGTCCATCAGAGAGAGTAAATTTGTGAGACTGGATGTCATGAATTGATATATATATATATATATATATATATATATATATATATATATTCAGTCATATCAGCTTCTGACTAGGTGATGCAAATTTTTTTCGTAAATAAAAGCACTGTGGATATATAACAGTCGTTTGGTACAAAGTCCAGTAGGTCATTTACCTTAATTATTTTCTTGACAATGTTAGTTTTATGTCAAAATAAGGTAAAACAAAGCTTACCTAATTCTGTAGTCATTGTCAAACTGTACCTACAGAAGGTAAGAAGCTAGAGGGATTAGACAAAATAAAGATACACCGCCAGAAATGCATGCTTGGACATAAATGCAGATGCTAGCAAGGGATGCAGGTGGCGCTGTTGTGCTTGACCACTAACGGCACCAGTGCAGGGTCCTCAATACGTGGCAAGTGTCAGATGTCGTCACAACAGTGTTTTGTGTAGTCGGAGCTAAGAGAATTCAGATGTGGGAAAACTGTTGGCACTCATATTGTTTGTTCTATATCAAAATCTTTCATTTGCTAAGTATGCCTATCAGTAGTTAATGCCTTCAGTAGTTAGAATCTTTTATTTAGCTAGCAGTATTGGCGCTCGCTGTATTGCAGTAGTTCGAGTAACGAAGATTTTTGTGAGGTAAGTGATTCATGAAAGGTATAGGTTGTTGTTAGTCAGGGCCATTCTTTTGTAGGGATTATTGAAAGTCAGATTGCGTTGTGCTAAAAATATTGTGCGTCAGTTTATTGATGATCTGAATAAGTAAAGAGAGAAATGTCTGTGCACATTCAGTTTTGCTCAGCTGTTTGAAAATCAGAGAACGTAAGGGATTTATCAGCACAATCCTTCATATATTGTTCTAAGGGGAAGTTACAGAGTATTTACTAGACCTTCATTGCTTGCTTGGAAGAGTTAAAAAACGTTTTTTAGAAATGTAATGAAAAAATAAGCGGATTTTAAGAATTTCATAAAAGGTTTCAGGTGAAAAACGGGTCTGCAGAACGGAAAGTCCAAGTGAGAAGTGGCAAAACAACCACATAAGCAAAGCTGCTCCCATTATAAAGAAATACACGTACCATAACCAGTGAAGCAAGCGTATGTCAAGACACCTCTCTCTACTGTCGAAGTACTCTGAGAACGGCACAACAGTTGCAGGAAGTGCCTTATATGGAGGTTTCCTGGAAAATAATTCATTGTCTAGGACAAACTACCGCCCTAGAAGGCAGGCACGTGAGCAAGGACGAGGAAAGGCAGTAAAAAACCAGGTCGAAGAGATGTATTCAGCATTCCACAAACGCTATATGTAGAAGTTCACTCCCGTATAAAGTGCAGTCCAATGAAAACGAGAAAAATGGAAAAAAATTTAAGTAAACTGTTTTCAACTGTATTTCAAAGTAGTCACCATAACTGTTAATACATTTATCCCGTTCGCTGTAAGACAAGATTGTCATCGCTTTTATGCAATATGTTTGCGGTTGCCTACGAAACCACGATTGTACCCAGGCGCGCACCAGCATCTTTCTTCAGGGCTCCAAAATCATGGAAATCGCATGGGGAGAGATCTGGACTATGTGGACGATTCCTAGTAGCATGTTTCGATGAATCTTCCGGGTAGCAGAAGGTCAGTTTGCATCTGTATCTTCTGAACAATTAATTATAAACCAAGATCCGTTCTCCGTTATTCTGTTAATCAGTATTTTTAGTCTTAGTATGAAAAAGCTTGTAACAGCATGTGGGCTGAACACTACTTGCCGAGGTTGTTTCGACTACGCTGCGCAAGTTTCGCTGGGGAGCCCTTACACACCCTCCACTAAGTCCCCATTTCTCCTCAAGCGATTTTCTTATTTTTGGACACTGGTGACCATCGATTTGTTTCGGATGGAAAGGGGCACGCCTGGATGCAATCATGGTTCCGTAGGTAACGGCAAATGTTTTTCCTTGAATGCACTGACCGTCTTGTCTCACAATGGGATAAATGGCTATTACTTTTGTAATAGTAAACAGTTTATTTACTTTTTCCGCCTGCCTCGTTTTCATTTGACTAATTACACTATTTGTGAACAATTCCTCTTGCACTGCTCTGTCAGTTCCCCATGTGGGTCCCTCATTTCATGACAACTAGTTTGCAAATGTCTAGGCTGGAATTCCATGTGGTGGACCTAACCGCCGTGAATGGGCGCCGGTTCATCACGTGCTCGATTACCGGCTGCCACGAGCGCAGCAGACAGTAAAGCGGGCGGCGGTGGTTCATAAGCCGGCGCGGCGGGGCCGTGTTGACCTCTGAACCGCAGTAAAAGCTTTCCCCCCGCCCGCCGCCGCCAAATGTTTTGTTAGACAACAGCTCGCCAGGCCGCAGGCTAGCTTCCCTGGCTTGCTCCTCTGTTATTGCCCTGCAAACAGCTTTCTCCTTTGCGCTTCTCCTCTCAGTTCTTTAATGTTTTACAGATCGACCCACCATTAGAGTTAGATGTTTCCCTAAAAGTAACACACAAATATCAAACATGTAACAGAATAGCGTAAAAACGTATAGGTACCAGTGTTAATTGTACCGTAAACATGTGGGTATTTTGGTGACTGTGGAGGGAGAATATTAGGTTTCACTTTTGAGATTTCTTAATCAATTGCCGTTTCACAGTTAATAGAACAGGACTTCGGGATCTGAGTAGTAGGAACTCTGAGTGCTGAAGTTTATAGAAAACTAGCTGAGGACCTGGCGCTGCCCCAGTAGGTATTTATTCCAAACTTCTATTAGTTCATGTCCACCTTTGCCCTCTCTCTGTTTATCTCCTCCTACCCCATCTCTCTGCCCATCTCCTCCTCTTCCCCTTCTCTGGTCATTTGCTCCTCTCCCTAACCCTGTCCGTCTCATCCTACCTCCTCTGTCTGTTCATCAGACTATCTCTGTATATTGGTTGACTGTTTTAGGAACGTTCGCCCTCGAAATTTTAACAGAAGACCATACCGTGATTGAGAACGCCTCTCTAGCAGCTCCCGCCACTGGAATTGGCTGAACATCTCCATGAGAGTTTCACAGCTGTTAAATGAACCTGTAACGAAACGTGTTGCTCTTCTTTGGATCTTCTCTATTTCCTCTATAAATCCTATCTGGCCATTGTGCAACAACAGTGGCTCATTTCAGAAGGTAGTACTTGCTGCTTCTTTCCTGTAGGCATAGTTCTACTGCAGAATGCATTACAGGTATGAGCGAAGTGTTGCAGCTACTGCATGTGTATTCCAAAGATAAAATATGTGGGACAGTATTATTCTTGTGAGGAAACATCTAAATAGCACGGAAATTCATCGTGAAATTCTGACGGTAAGTGGAGAAAGTGTAATGTGGCGACCAGCCGTAGTGAAATGGTGCCAACAATATGACCAGGGCCGCACAGACGTGGGTGACGCTGATCGGGAGGGATGGTCATCGACATCGACCACAGACGACAGTATCCAGGCCATCGAGGGAGAACACCAGGCTGCGTGCCGAGGAGGCAGATATTTTCCAACAATCAGGTCTTCCAGCAAGGGGTTCTCGAATGGTTCCATGACAAAAGAGCGGATTTCTACCGTCGGGGAATTGAACGACTGGTAGAACGTACTGACCGTTGTTAACAGACACTGGGCGACCTTGTAGTAAAATAGCGTCATGTCTCTGTGTAACTTTGAAGTGTAGATCATCACTGAATAAAAGTTATTTCCCCTGTCAAAATAACGTGCAACTAATTTTTTGAAATCCCTTCGCACTTTCAACTTGTTTGACATCAAGTAAATTGTTTCACTTATTTCACTATTATCGGTATATGTGATACATCGAAATAACAAAGCCGGCCGGGGTGGCCGAGAAGTTCTAGGCGCTACAGTCTGGAACCGCGCGACCACTACGATCGCAGGTTCGAATCCTGCCTCGGGCTTAGATGTGTGTGATGTCCTTAGGTTAGTTAGGTTTAAGTAGTTCTAAGTTCTATGTGACTGATGACCTTAGAAGTTAAGTCCCATAGTGCTCAGAGCCATTTGAACCATTTGAAATAACAAAATATCACTTCAGAGTACATGAATGAAAATGGAAAATCGTGAAAGAACAGTTATCGTAAATCAGACACACATTATGATGATAGTGAAAATACTGAAACCCTATAAGTGATGTCAAATTACGAGGGTGAGTCAAATGAAAACCTTAAATATTTTTTTAAATATTGTTTATTGTGCAGAATTGGTACTAAGTTGCATCACTTTTCAACATTATCTCCCCCACGCTCACTGCAGGTCCTCCAGCGCTTACAAAGTGTATAAATTCCTTTAGAAAAAAATCCTTTTGGTAGTCCGCGCAGCGATTCATGCACCGCATGGCGTAACTCTTCATCAGAACGGAACGTCTTTCGTCCGACTGCGTCTTTGAGTGGTCCAAACATATGGAAATCACTCGGGGCAAGGTCTAGTGGATGAGGAAGACACTCATAATGCAGGTCTGTGATTGTTGCAACTGTTGCACGGGCAGTGTGGGGCTTTGCATTGTCATGTTGCAAAAGGACACCTGCTGACAGCAATCCACATCGCTTTGATTTGATTGGAGGCCGTAGATGATTTTTTAGGAGATCTGTGTATGATGCACTGGTGACATGGTCCCTCCAGGCATGTAATGCTCCAAAATGACGCCTTTTTCGTCCCAAAAGAGAGTCAGCATAACCTTCCCTGCTGATGGTTCTGTTCGAAACACCTTTGGATTTGGTGATGAGGAATGGCGCCATTCCTTGCTCGCTCTCTTCATTTCCGGTTGGTGGAAGTGAACCCGGGTTTCGTCCCCAGTAACAATTCTTGCAAGGAAAGCATCACCTTCTCGTTCAAAGCGCCTAAGAAGATCTTCACTAGCATCAACACGTCGTTCTCTCATTTCAGGAGTCAGCTGCCGTGGCAGACACTTTGTGAAACTGGAGCACATCATGCACAATGTGGTGTGCTGACCCATGACTAATCTGTAAACATGCTGCAGTGCCATTCAGTGTCACTCGGCGGTTTTCCTTCAGTATGGCTTCAACTGCTGCAGTGTTCTGTCGAGTCACAACTCGTTTTGCCTGACCGGGACGAGGAGCATCTTCCACAGAAGTCACACCATTTGCGAACTTCCTACTCCATTTGTAGACTTGCTGCTGTGACAAACATGCATCACCGTACTGAACCTTCATTCGTTGATGAATTTCAATAGGTTTCACACCTTTACTAAGCAAAAGCCGGCCGCGGTGGTCTAGCGGTTCTGGCGCTGCAGTCCGGAACCGCGGGACTGCTACGGTCGCAGGTTCGAATCCTGCCTCGGGCATGGGTGTGTGTGGTGTCCTTAGGTTAGTTAGGTTTAAGTAGTTCTAAGTTCTAGGGGACTTATGACCTGAGATGTTGAGTCCCATAGTGCTCAGAGCCATTTGAATTTGGACTAAGCAAAAACCTAATAACAGAACTCTGTTCCTCCCTGGTGCAAGTTGCAAGTGGGGCGACCATTTTTATACTGATACTGCGACGGTATATGTGCATCTGCACTATGCTGCCACCTACAGGCCATTCTGCACGCTGTCTGTAGCACGCTTACCAACTTACAGGATAACGGCGCGAAGTTTCGATCTGTTATTACAAATTTAAGGTTTTCATTTGACTCACCCTCGTATGTTATCAAGGGTTTTCTTTATTTATTTATATGAGAGAACATCAGTCTCACAATTTTCTGCTGGTTGCTTCTGCTGCATTTTTGCATATATAAAATGAATTTAAAACAATGACGAGTGATCTGTATAAACTACTTTTGGACGCAGAAGGGCGTTACATCGGTATTTCTGCTGCTACCTCGGTTTCTGAAACACACGTGAGATGACTTGACACTTACGAAACTGTTGCAACTGACCTACAGAGCGTGATGGAGGATTCCTTAAAAATTCCTTTCTATTATACTATACAACTGCAAACAGCCAACGTCCTGTGGTTTTCCGTCTCACGCAAACAGAAGGACCTCGGGGCGCCAAGCGGTGGACGGGTCTTCCGCAGCAGACAGTGGCTGCTGCTGGCGGCCCCGCCGATCCGCGGTAGCTGCAGAAGCGGCGTTCTTCCAAGAGAGCCGTGCCGGCACATTGCTTCACACGAAAGCCATCACGAGAAGGCAAACTTCGGCAGCGGCGAGTACGTGCACAGCAGAAGCGCAAACAGCCGCCTCTCAGCTGCGCACACTGCTCGCGGCGGGCCGTGGCCGTTGCCCGCTGTCAAAACTTGCCACTGTGCTCGCTGCCCGACGCCGGCAAAACACACTCCTCCTCCGCGTTTAAATGTACATGACGTCACGCCTTGCGGAACTCGACCCAGACTCTCGCGGAGATGTCAGCGCAGCTTCCGTGACGTACTGACATCCTTGACTTCTTATTTCAACAGTTAAATAGTACTTTTAATACCGCAATGTCCGCCCCCGGTAGCTGAGTGGTCAGCGCGACGGACTGTCAATCTAAAGGGCCCGGGTTCGATTCCCGGCTGGGTAGGAGATTTTCTCCGCTCAGGGACAGGGTGTTGTGTTGTACTAATCATCATCATTTCATCCCCATCGACGCGCAAGTCGCCGAAGTGGCGTCAAATCGAAAGACTTGCACCAGGCGAGCGGTCTACCCGACGGGAGGCCCTCGTCACACGACATTTCATTTCATTTCACACCACAATGCCATTTCGACTTTCTCTTGCTCTTATTTCCGGTTGTGAGTATAAGATGGCCGCCGGCCTTCTAAAACCGTGGGACAGGACGTCACTCTTCGCTGCAACTTGATAGACGACGGATGTGACGCAGGAGCTGCATAGCACGCGACGACGATACGTTCGTCGCAGAGGCATTGCTGAGGCACAAAGTAAACGTAGCGAGCCAACACCCAGTGAGACCCACAGCTAAGCTTACGCACAACACGACGTTCGCAGACCGAATGACGCTCCGTGCTGCGGCGCAGTGCTTTTAAAGACAAGGCCCTTCCGGGCAGCGCCCAAGCACTTATCAAGCTGAAGTTGCTTGCGCAACCGGAAGTTTTGAGTTTAGCCGGCCGGGCTGCATAACACATGTTCCATGGAAGAGTGATGGTACTTATGGACGAGTAACTAGGCAATATATATGATAAAATTTCAGTTAGTATACGATAAAATTAGCTAGACACCTCCGTGTAATACTAAACTACCACTAGATATCATGAGAGGCGGACCAGACAGTATAAAAAGGAGGCAGGGAGTATTGTGTCGTCAGTAGAGGAGCAGTAACAGCAGAATGGATCGGTCAATACAGCCCAGTGACGTCGAACGTGGTCTAGTCATTGGATGTAACCTTGGCAGCAAATCCGTCTGAGTGACTTCAACCCTTCTAAAGCTGCCCACGTCGACTATTGGTGATGTGACCGTGAAGTGAAGTGAAAAGCCGACGGAACAACGACAGCTAAACCAAGACCAAGCAGAGCTCGTGTACTGACGAACAGGGACTGCCGAGCATTGCGGAGCAGTTCCAAATTGCTATCATACTCTAGATAGCTTAACGACTGTGCATCGAGAGTTGAAAAGAATGGCGTACAGTGGTCGAGCAGCTTGTCATAAGCCACACATTTCTGTAGTCAACGCTAAGTGAAGCTTGAGTTGGAGTCAAGACTGACGCCACTGGACAGAGGATGATTAGAAAGAAATGGTTTGAAGCGATTAGCCGAGGTATACCCTGTGACAGCCCAGTGGAGGGGTTTGGATTTGGCGAATACCTGCAGAACTTTACCTGCTATCATGTGTAGGGCCAATAGCGAAATGCAGAAGTGATGTTCAAAAATGGCTCTGAGCACTATGGGACTCAACTGCTGTGGTCATTAGTCCCCTAGAACTTAGAACTACTTAAACCTAACCAACCTAAGGACATCACACACATCCATGCCCGAGGCAGGATTCGAACCTGCGACCGTAGCAGTCGCACGGTTCCGGACTGCGCGCCTAGAACCGCGAGACCACCGCGGCCGGCGGAAGAAGTGATGTTACGATGTGGTGGTGTTTTAGAGGTTAGGAAGTGGTCCCCTTATCGCTCTTGAGAAGGCGATAAATGCGGAAGGATATGAACACATTTTACAAAATTACGAACTGCATACAGTAGAGGAACAGTTTAGAGACGATGATTGACTGCATCAGCGTGACAACATACACTGTCAAGAAACAGCATCTGTGAAGCAATTGTGGACAATAACATTTCTGAATGGCTACCATTCTCCCACAAACATTCAGACACCTTACTGCAAGTGTCTCCAACACAGTCGTCAGGACGAGAGCAGTATATTTTGTTTCTAGGCGTAGCATGTACAAATGTGAATATCTTAGGATAACGCTATCCGGAAACTTTCGTTGGTGTTATACGTCCCTAAAACTAATCAAAATGTATTTCATTCACTGACAACCAACATTTTATTGTGCCTCACATCATAATTACACGTCAACTGCTGTACAGCTTCACTGTTCGGACTTGTATATGAAGGTCATCGGAAATTTCTTTCATTCTTTTTTTAGGTGATAAAGCCTAGTAGTGACCCTTCAGTTTAATAGTTAATTTGTTCATGTTATATTCCAGCATGACCACTTGCCTTATAAAGGGCCAAAATTAATTTACACGCTGGTACGCTGTGGAGCAGTGAGCGAAGGAAATAAAGGAACTCAGATTGTGAAGGAGAATAACTGTTACAATCATACAGAAATGGTTCAAATGGCTCTGAGCACTATGGGACTTAACTTCTGAGGTCATCAGTCCCCTAGAACTTAGAACTACTTAAACCTAACTAACCTAAGGACATCACACACATCCATGCCCGAGGCAGGATTCGAAACTGCGACGGTAGCGGTTACGCCGTTCCGGACTGAAGCGCCTAGGACCGCTCGGCCACCGCGGCCGGCGAGGAAGAAGTTTTGTGAGATCCTATAAGCTGCGCAGTCTAACGTGAGGCTTTGTGTTGTCTTGGAGAAGAAGCAGTTCGTTTACATTTTTGTGGCGAGACACACATTGAAGATGTTTCTTTAGTTTCTTGAAGACAGCACAATATACCTCAGAGTTGATCGTTGCATCATGAGAGAAAGAGAGAATGTGGAACAGAACAGAATAACCCTTTGAGAACTTGAGACCGTCGCCATGACTTTACCGTTTGAGGGTGTGGCTTTGAAATTTTTCTTCGGAGAACAGGTGGTATGGCACCACTCCATGCATTGCCGTTATGTTTCCGATTCGAAGTGATGAACTTAGGTTTCATCGCTTGTGACGATATTCGACAAAAAATTGTCACGGTCAGCCTCGCAACGTGCAAGCAGTGCCGCACATTTGGTCATTCGTTGATCTTTATGGTATTCCCTAAGGTGGCGAAGAACCCGCGGGCACGCACCTTCGAGTGCCCTAACTGCTGGAGAAGTGTGTCAGCACTACCAGCAGAGACGTCCAATTGAGCTGCGAGGTGTTTGCGATCTGTCGGTCACCTCGAATGAGAGTGTCTGCACGTTCCAACATTGTAGGAATCATAGCTGTGTGGGTCGAGCGGCACGCGGGACACCGGACAGGTCTGCGCGACCTTGTTGCAATGATGACGGACGCCTCGCCCAACGGCTCACCGTGCTTTTGTTCACTGCCAGGTCTCAGTAGACATTCTGCAAGTGCCTACGAATGTCTGAGGTGCTCTGCTTTTCCGCCAAAAGAAACCCAATGACAGCTCTCTTCTTGGCACACACCTACGTTACAGAAAAGTGTAGTGCGTTACTTATTGAAACGCTCTCGTGTGTAGTATCTGAAGCATGTAATCACTACGGTTCATGAGATTTTCTTTTCAGTCAATCCTCAGGGCACTGAATTCAGCGACGTCCTCCACTTAAGACTGTGGAATGCTACCAAACTGTCCGCAGCTTCCCCGAGGTGATGCTCGCGGCTTGGACGGGTGTGTCTACGCCTGCAGCCGCCTGGGACGCCGGCGTTGCGCGCTGCACGCCGGTGTTGACACACTCGACGCTTATCGGGCGCAGTCTCGGAGGCGGCCCGTTGCCGTGTGTATTCGTTTATGTAACACTAATGGTCGGTCTCCTCATTCATTTCGGTAGCACTCAGAGCCCTTCGATAACGTGGTATTTGTCGGCTATTATCACGGCAGCCTATAAAGAGACTATCTGTGTACTCCCAGAGTAAGGGCGGATCGACAAACGCAGCGTGCATGTATGTTTTAGATTGTAGTTGAGCTTCCTAAGTGGTTATGTACATGGTGGGAGTAGTTCACCTCGCACTGGAGTGTTCGCGGCTCCGCCAATATTGCTGAAAACTCAGCACAACATAAGGCACGCAAGGTGGGAACATTATGTTCTCTCTCAAAAGTTGTTACCGGTTGAATCTGTCTATTTCGTCCACAACTGTTGGTCTAGTTTAGCCGTTTAGCCAGCACGGCAGTCTATAGTGTTCGGTCAGAGGACTGGACTCCATAAATTAAAAAAAAAAAAAAAAGAAAAAAAAGAAAAAAAGGAAAGAAGAAACTGAGTGAAGTTCTCATCGTTAAAATTTGGAAGAACTACTATCGAATAAACGACGAAAGACGAAGGAACGCATTGAAAGAAAGCAGAAAAAATGCGATTATATTTGCTGCCTGCTGGGGTTCCAGATTCGATTCCCGGTCGCTTCGGGGATTTCATCCGTTCGGAGACAAGGCATTGTGTTGTCCTGATCATCATTTCATCATCACCGAAGTGCAAGCCGCCGAAATGGCGTCGAATAAAACGACTTGTAATAGGCGGCCGAACAATGCCAGGCAGGGCTTCATGGCTAATCATGCCATACGATCATATGACTTCATTTCTGTCTTACATCACGTAACGCTCCAAGCCCAGCCCTCCACTTTAAGTCTTAGATAGCGGCATATGAAGTTACGTCCTCGTTAGGAGCTCCAAAACGGAAGGATTGCCAGAAGCACTGTGACAAACTTCGCAAGTGTTAGTCTTCCGGTAACGTAAAGCCCTATCAAAATGAAATCATTTTGGGTGGTCGGCCGTGTCACCATAAAACTCTAAAACAACTACACAGCCGATATTTAGTCGTCCTGAAGAGTCCTACTACAAAGACAGTTGAAACGCCGGTAGTACAGTTAACTTAGTATTGTATATTTACTTCATTTAACGCCCAAAATTATTTTATTCGCACGTCATGAACAGTTTGTGGTATTCCGGGTGTAGGGTCTATGCACGAATTGGCTCATCTTGATCGTCTTGGTAGTCTGACGTATTTGTAGTGTGTAACTACATACCAAAACAGAAGAGGCACAGCGTTTAAATGTTGCATCTCTCTTGTAAGTATGGAACAAGTAACATATTTTGTAACAGTTACAATTACTTGTTCAATTTTCTAATATCGTGAAACTACAAACGAGTTGCGGAGTCTCACGACATAATTGTTGGAAAGAACAAGAAAACTAAAAACCAAAACTAAACGGTGACCGTGAGAGCACACGACGGAAATAATGAATGGCAGCATTCTTTTGTATCAATATGAGGCTGTTTCTTCTCGTGTTTAAAGAATTAGTTCCTGAATGGTATGCCCTGAGCTATAAATTCTCATGCACACCAAAACTGTGTTTTAGAGATTTCAACCAACAATTGAAAACAGAAAAGCCCGGAGCATGGGGAATCTATTCCGCAAATAAATAGCTTATGAAAAGTCTTACAAACATTCTACTCGAAGTATCTTGGCCGTAGGTATACTGATGTGCTCATTTTAGTATTACGCTTTCTGTGCTCCGATGTAAGCATTTAGCTCATAGAAAAAGTTTCCGAGGGACTTGGGAACAGATTTATTTTGAAAATGTATTTGATTTAGGAAGAAACTGGAGGAAGAGAAATTATGGTCATAAGTGTCGTTAGGGATGGAAAACTAGCTCGAATTTGAGAAAGAATAAGGCAAGAAACTGAAAGTCCCCTTCCCAAGGAGCCAACCCCGCATTTGTTTTAAGCTGTTAAATTTGTCGTAAGCGATTTAGGGAGACTAAGGAAAACCGGAATCAAGATGCTCAGACGGAGATTTAAACCACCGTCGTCTAGATAATGAGTCTATTGCCTTAGAACTTACGCCACCTCGCTCAGTGAAGAAATTAGAGTAGAAGCAGAAGGAATTGAAAATTTAACTAAAAGCCTGCCAATAGGATGCGGGGACTCACTCACATTGAAGCAAGATCTATGATAGCGTAGAGAATCACGAAAGAGAACAACATGAGTTCTGAGAGCCTAGTGGTGTAGCAGCACAATTCAACCTTGAGCAGTAGTAGTGGAAGAGAGAACCAGTGCAAAATGACGTCACAGCCGTACAACAAATAAAACGTGTCCATTATCCGGATAATGTCAAATCGATTAAAAAAAATTTCTTCTTAATTCAATTTGACTTACGCCGTCCCAGCCATCTAGACATGTAAAAACACTTCACAGAATCGATAAGATGCGTTCACCGCTCGCATACTTCCACAGTGTGGAAACTTGTTTACCGGCTTGGGTGGTCGCATTTCCACTGATTTCAAAATAGCGTGACATATCGTTCAACTAATCATTTTGACCGGCTCGCATCTCAATGATCTCGTTATACGGAAACCATCGACGGCTGCGGCGCAGACTAGATATTCAGGCCAAATAACCAGGCAGCGTGTCCCAAAATGGAAAGCAATACCGTGAGGGAAATTTTAATTGGACGCGCCGCTGGGCGGCAACCGTACAACTGCGTTCAAGTGTCTCATTTAGTGGCACGACGCAGCTGCTCGAGATAATCGCGGTCGCTCGGACAAGCTCTCTTGACACTGGTTTCCCTTAGCCTGTCAGCTTAACTCCTAGGAAAAGGAAATCATGTTAACAGGTATGTGACGGAAATCATAAATTTGAAACGGCAACTCTGAGCCACATGGCTTCGCGTAATGGGCCAATAAATTAAACGTCCCTAATGAGGATACAAATTGGAAGTCGGACTAAGTATCTGAAAAGTGGCGTGTGGCTCCTTATTCTCATACTTTGAGGAATATACAACAAGAACATCGTAGAAAAAGTACAAAATGAATTTCTTCTGCATTTTATTGTCCCTTTAGCAGGGTTTTTAAATTACTGTCGACAGGCTACTCCAATTCGCATTCGTGTTTGCCCTCGTAAGATGCACGCTGAGGACTGCAGCTGCACTGAATTGTGGCGCAATACTCACACAAAGCCGTAATCAAAAATGCTTAACGAAGTTTTTCACGCTGAATTACGTCCACTTTCGAAATTATTTACATCTGTTTTGTTCCCATCTTAAAAATAACTAGTTTTGAATTTATTTTTATTGCCCTAAGGACTCGAAACGTGAAGCAAATAAGAGTGGTGCAGCGATTAAGGGACTAGACGAGTATTGTGGAAGTTCGTGTTTGAAATCCCCGCCTCGACATCGTCACTGCAATTGTTCCAGGTTTCAGGAGAACAGCAGAACGTTTTCTTTGATCATGTCGAAGTAGAGTGTTTCCTGCATTAATTTCAAATGGCTCTGAGCACTATGGGACTCAACTGCGCATTAATTTCCAAACGAGATTTCGCACTGCCTCTTTTATTAGCTTAAAAGATGCTTCGAACCCTCTAAAATACTAGTCAAAAATCTAATCCCTGAAAAAATTTTTGTATGGAATTCCGAGCTCCTCCTCAAGCGTCTAGCATGACCCGAATCGGCCTAGTGCGCCAACCCGATAACCCCTGTGGTGTCTGGGTATAATTAGAAGTATTTCAACACAATAATACGTTAACTTGGCCTCAGCCAGAGTTAGAATGTGCAAGAGAAAAACAATTCTTTCGCTTCAAATCTTGATTTTTATGTGTGGTATTGACTTTTGATAGTTTATTTGTGATCTTATAGTATACGGTTTTGTCTTTCAAGTAATAATGAGTGGTAATAAGTCGTACTTGGGCAAAAAAAGTATGTAAACATCATATCTAACGCGATATCGAAACAGTATATCGTCAGAGCGTCCAAAGAATAGATATGGGGCAGAGAGTAGTTCGGAAAGAGTCAGTGCCTCTGCTATGAAATTGAAAGACAGTGACCAGTATATTACGGATTGAGCTATAGGATTATAAATTTTCTTTCGGTTTTCTCTATTATTTCTCAACAAGCAAAATGTAAAAAGAGCAATGTAGACATTAAGTTGTAAGAACGAAATCCTGGAGGCTCAGGCCTCACAATAATTATTACTTGTCCAAACTGCACAGAAGTTGTTATATCTAGCAGTAAGTTTACGCGGAACGCATATGAAATCAACTATCGAATCGCCCTGACAGTGCACCTCCTTGGAGTAAGGCTAAACGGAATTGTAAAGTTTTGTGCGCTTACGGAACCGCGAGACTATATTTCTATCTTTCTGTGCTAAACTAGTGGATACGATTTCGATCGCAACGGCAACAGTACGACACGCCAGTCCGGGGAAAGCAGATTAATGGTATGAGTTTTTTAAGAGAAGAATTTTACAGTTGTTCATGTCCGTAACACACTTCAAAACTTCAAACGCGTTTTTCTCGGAATACGAGTTTTCAAAACAGCACACAGCGTAATTCCAACACTTTTCAATCTTTTTATTTGAAAATTTAGCCACAGCTTTGAAATAATAGCCTGCCGAAGTGGCCGAGCGGTTCTAGGCGCTTCAGTCTGGAACCGCGCGACCGCTACGGTCGCAGGTTCGAATCCTGCCTCGGGCGTGTATGTGTGTGATGTCCTTAGGTTACTTAGGTTTAAGTAGTTCTAAGTTCTAAGGGACTGATGACCTCAGATATTAAGTCTCATAGTTCTCCGAGCCATATGAACAATTTTTTTAAAGTAATATTTCAAAGTGAACGACATAGGGGGTTTTTGATTAGTTAATTTAAACAATATTTATTAACAAATGACTGTGCTTTTTGGTGAAAATTGAACGACTTTCTTGAAATACTCGCCGACTGTACGAAAATAAATATTTCGTAAAATCCCCTACGTGGTTCACTAGCTACACTCTAGAGTACACAGATTTTCTTTTCTTTTTTCTATATTCACATTTGCTCCAGTTGTAGCGCGTGCCCCTGATCGCCTCAAATTCAAAATGCCTCTGGAGAATTGCTCCAGTCGCGATTTTGTAATATTTTACGAAGAAATTTTTCTATGGTACACTTGAAGATATACTTCATAACTACCCCAAGTGTTACTTCTCTATCACCCTTCCTTCAGCAAAATAAATAAATAAATAAATAATTGTCAAGAAAACGCTTCTTTTAGGCCGTCACATTGGTTTTACCCCTAAAGAGCCGTAGGAAGAATCTGAAGGAAATGTAATTTACCCACGTAATTCGGAAATTAGACAGCATCCTTTCGACTCGTTTTTGAGTGTTGCTCGTCACTCCTGGACCCTTAGCTGACAGAATTAATGGAAGAGTTAGAGAAGATGTAACGAAGAGTAACGAGTTTTCCGTGTTTCTTCCGCAAAAGCTAAAGTGTCACGGTGATGCTCGACAAACGACAGTGGCAGATGCGAACATAGATACGTTTACTGTTAAAATTCCGAGAGCCTGCTTTCCGAGAAGAATCAGGCAATAAGCTAATTCCTTCCAAATATCCACATATTACGAAATGACGACGCGAAAACCAGAGATACTAGATCTCAGACGGCTGCCTACCGACAGATGCTGTACACAGGCGCCGTTCGCGACTGGAACAAGATGGAGAGACGCACCCTCCTCCTCACACTGTAACGTGACTTGAAGAGTGTAGGTGTAGATGTAGATCACTGATATTCAAAAGCCTCTAAACGGGTGTGATCATTTTCCACATACAAAAAAACGTCGTGTTTCCAATAGCTCGCATGCGAGAGACGGGAATATAACTCATTTGTATTTGCGAGAATGAGGACGACAATCGTATGCTGTTTGTTCGCTAGGACACAGTGAAAGTTGAAATCCTATTTCAGCCATCATGATTTAGATTTTCCCCAGATTTCTATTCAACTTTACACGAATTCCAGAATGGTTCCACGACTAATTTCCAGCTCCATTCTTGTCCAAGTGAAGTATTGTCTCATTTCAAATGGGCTCAGTGTCAAATTTCCACCATTTCGCTTTCCTGGAAGGTCGTTGTAATCCGTATTTCAGATGAATCGAGCACAGTCAATCTCCAACTGAATTTAAAAGTCTGACCAACGTTTGATATCGTAGCGCTACAACAGGCTAGTTTCTAGATTGCGCCGTATCTGACAAAAACCGATGACGGTAGGGCTGCCGCTGGAAGCCTTCGTTAAATATACTGCCATTTAAAACAATGAACGGATTCGGGATTAGGAAAATGTATTCGGGCATCAATTTATGTTGTACAGGATGGGAACAGCGCTGGGAAAATGCGCGGTGGTCGGCTTTTCGCGGAGTGGCGGCGCGGGCCAGCTAAAGGGACACCAACCTTGTTAGGCGGCGCACATAAATCGGGACACTTTCTGACGGAGAGGGCGCCAGCGGCGCAAAAACCACGTCTGGGCGGGGGGGGGGGGGGGGGGGGGCGCTCCAGCTGACGAGTCCCCGCTCCGTGGGAGGGACCAGGGGCACCTGGTCGTACGGCTCTCAGCGGCTTAGTCACCGTATGCCACAGAAACGATGTAGTTGCGCCTACAGTGCAAACTTCTTCCCCCAGATTCGTCAAATTACTGTCAAGTACGTGGCATAGACTTCTTTAGATGCTACCATAAGATATACGCTCACATCATTCACGGATAACGCATGGAGAAAGTGGGTGCTTATATGCCTATGTGTAGAGTTGTAAAACTACCGTAGGCAACCGTAGACTACCGTAAGCAAGCGCAGAACACGGTAGTTTTCCTAGTAGCTTTGGTCGGTTCATGTTGTATCCGCGTTACCTGTACATATGGTGTGTTGCATTCGTATCGGGTGTTACCTCATAACTATCGCTTTCTCTACATATGTCATCAGTGTCTTACTAGATTCTCCTAAAAACCGGAGGTGATGATCGCTTTCTCTACATATGTCATCAGTGTCTTACTAGATTCTCCTAAAAACCGAAAGTGATGATCGCTTTCTCTACATATGTCATCAGTGTCTTACTAGATTCTCCTAAAAACCGAAAGTGATGATCGCTTTCTCTACATATGTCATCAGTGTCTTACTAGATTCTCCTAAAAACCGGAGGTGATGATCGCTTTCTCTACATATGTCATCGGTGTCTTACTAGATTCTCCTAAAAACCGGAGGTGATGAAGCGTGTAGAAATTGAGTGAGGATATATAAAGGACCGGATAACCTACGAAACACTTTTGTTCTACATAGCTATCCTCCTGACTGTTGCTTAAAGGTAATCAGAATTTATAGTAAAAGTAAAATTGTTTAATGCAGATTTTGTCTGAAAATTGTTTGTTTGTAACACTACGCAAGGGATATTGCAGCAAAAATATAGCGCTAGAAAACGCAATTCCCTCAACAAAAAGATAAAATAAAAAAGGAGACACACAAAAAACAAAATTATGTCAAACATCGTTTCAAAACTTCGTCAAACTTAAGTAAAAGGGGTTTCTATTATTCATAAGCAACTTTCGCGTTTATCAATGTGTTGTTGTTGTTGTTGTGGTCTTCAGTCCTGAGACTGGTTTGATGCAGCTCTCCATGCTACTCTATCCTGTGCAAGCTTCTTCATCTCCCAGTACCTACCACAGCCTACATCCTTCTGAATCTGCTTAGTGTATTCATCTCTTGGTCTGCCTCTAAGATTTTTACCCTCCACGCTGCCCTCCAATACTAAATTGGTGATCCCTCGATGTCTCAGAACATGTCCTACCAACCGATCCCTTCTTCTAGTCAAGTTGTGCCACAAGCTCCTCTTCTCCCCAATTCTATTCAATACCTCCTCATTAGTTATATGATCTACCCATCTAATCTTCAGCATTCTTCTGTAGCACCACATTTCAAACAATAGGAAATTCATTTCATTATGACGAAGAACGTTCTGTTGAGAACAAAATAACAACAATAATTGTATATATTTTTTACGTTTGTGCGTGTTAACTGTTCTTGCATAAAAAGTAATTGGTTTGGTTATATAAAAGAGCGGATCGCACTCGATCAGGTAGTTTCTATTACTTATAAAACGCAATCTGTATTTTGTAAGAATATAAAATACACATTGGACTAACAATGTATGATGTGGGATTCTAATTATTCGAAAATAAAACAACTTAGTAAACAAAATAAGAAGATAATTTGTCAGATCCCATTTTCTCTCTTACACATTCATTTATGTTTCTTTCGCTACCAACTCTGCCAAGACTGTCGGTAGTTCACTGCTTACTACGTCATTTACTTAGTCTACCAAAACTACCAAAATCGTAATTTTGATAGAGAGCAACTCTACCTGTCTGTGAATAGTTTACTAATTCAGCTTGCAGTTTCATAGAAACGACGTAATGCATACGGAAGAATATCCACAGTACCCTCTGTCACAGCCAGACCCTACAGTATTATAAAAAAATGTATCTAAGAGCCAGGCAATTCACCAGTTACTCTGTTACACTCTCCCAGGAATCATATCAAGCTGTGCCCATTTGTGCTATTCAGTATCAGCTGTCAGTCCTTATTGGGAAGGATTCCACACATTGTACACATAGTCCACTATAAATTATGCAATGGATTACATGAGCACATGCGATGGTTGTACCAAGACCTCAAAAAGGATGGTTTATGGCTGGTTGCGACCTAAAATATCTGTTACTATATGATTTACTTAATTGGAATATAAGCAGGCGATTCATAATAACGATTACGCGCCTGCCCTTAAATATGACACATTTCCAGTGCACCTGTTCCGTATATGAGTGAAAATTTTCCATTATGTGCTGTATTCCATGAAGACGGAGGCGTGAACCACCTCCTATTTTCGTGCAGCAGTTACAACAGATAACAAAAATCTTTAATCTGTACATTAGTTAAGGCAGTGGTCCGTGTTCCAACACTGGCTGTAGTCCTGCTGTCAACCCAAAGGAGTGGGCTTGTATTAAATGTGATGTTGAATCACTTACATATATAAACATGTAGAGGTACTACGCTCATTATGGGTAGATATTTTGTATAATACAATAAGTCGTTTATTTATGATACTGTATGCATTCTTCAGGGTTCCATGAGTATAGAAATCGCATGGGGGGAGATCGGGATTGTATGGAGGACGCAAAAACTAAGGGACGCCATCAAGTCCAAGCGCCCCGGGATGTTGTCGGACGCCATCATTGTGTTTGCAGAATAATGCCCCCTACATGTTGCCAAGGTTGTTTCGAGTACGCTGCAGAAGATTCGCTGGAAAGCCCTTGTACATCCTCCAACCAGTCTCGATCTCTCCCCCCACAATTTACATATTTTTTAAGACGTTAAGAAAGACATCTGCGACCATCGATTTGCTTCGGACGAATGGTTTCATAGACAACCGTAAACACATTTCACGAAAGTATTAACCGTCTTATATCACAGTGGATAAATGTATTATCTGTTTTGCCGATTTGTTTTAAAATAATGTTCAGTTTACTATCGTTTTTCCATCTGTCTAGTTTTCATTTGAATTTCCCTTATAAGAACGCAAAATCTCCAGGATTGGCTCGAAATTTAGCGTGGACCTCATTGTGGGATGCCTTTAATAGCTTCCACGATGAAATTTTGTCTCGAAATCCGACAGAAAATCCAGTGACTCTGGCCGTACGTAAAGTGTAGTAGAAGCAAGACACAATCATACTTTCATTGCGCGAAAGCGATGACAATTTTACTGATGACACCGCGGAATTACTAAAAATGGTTATCCGAAGTTCTGTCACCAATGGAGACGAAGCAAATATTCCAGACTGCGAATGAAGAAGAGTTGGCAAGACTTCCGGTCAAGATAGTATACCGATTAGGTACCTCTCAGAGTATGTTGATGTAACAGCTCCATATTTAGAAATCACCTACAACCATTCACCCGATCAAAGGTCCGTAGCTATTTTGAACATATACTGTATGAGAACATTATGAATTATCTCGAAGAAAACGATCTATTGATACATAGCATGGATTCAGAAAATATTGTTCATGTTAAACACCAATACCTCTTCATTCATACGAAGTACTGAGTGCTATCGACAAGGGATATCAAATTGATTCCATGTTCCTAGATTTCCAGACGTCTTTTGATACCGTATTTCACATGCGACTTTCAATCAAATTGCGATCCTATGGACTATCGTCTCAGTTACGCGACTAGATTCGTGATTTCCTCTCAGAAATATCACGGGTCGTTGTAACTGACGGAAGGTCATCGAGTAAGATAGAAGTTCCCTAGGGAACTGTTGTAGGCCCTCTGCTGTTTGTAATCTGTATAAGCGATTTATGACACAATCAAAGCAGCCCTCTTATATATTTTTATATGATGTTGTCGTTTGCCGTCTAGTAATGTCATCAGCAGATCAAAACCAATTGCAAAATGGTTTAGACAAGATATCTGTATGCTGCGAAAAGAGGCAGTCGGCTTTAAAAATGAAAAGTGTGAGGCCATTAACGTGATTACTGAAAGAAAGCCGTTAAATTTCGGTTACATGATAAACCGAACACTTCTAAAGGCTGCCGATCGAACTAAATACCTAGAGATTAAATTCCGAACAACGTAAATTGCTATTTCCTGGCAGATTAAAACTTTATGCCAGACCGAGACTCGAACTCGGACCTTTGCCTTTCGCGAGAAAGTGCTCTACCGGTAGAACAATTGCTCGCGAAAGGTAAAGGTCGCGAGTTCGTGTCTCGGTCCGAAACACAGTTTTAATCTTTCATAACAGCGCACACTCAGTTGCAGAACGAAAATTCTGGAATCTAAATTGAAACGATCACATAGCAAATGTTGTAGGGTGGGCAAATCAAATACTGGGTTTTATAAGCAGGACATTTAGTAGAGGCAACACGGCTACTAAAGAGACTGACTACACTACGCTTGTCTGTCCTCTACTGAAGAAATGCTGAGCGATATGGGATACTTAGCAGATAGGACTGACGAAAAACGTGAAAAAAGTTCAGAGAAAGGAATTTCGTTTTGTATTGTTTCTAAATAGAAGAGAGATAAGCACGGATATGATAAGCAAGCTGCGGTGGCAATTATCAAAACAAAGGCGTTTTTCGTTACTGAAATATCTTTTCACTAAATTTCAATAACCAACTTTCTCCTTCGAACGCGGAAATAATTCATGCACTCCCATCTATATAGGAAGAAATTATCATGATAAGAAAGTTAGAGAAATCAAAATTCACAAGGAAACATTTAATTGTTCGTTTTTCCCACGTGCTACTTAAAAGTGGAACAGTTAAGGAACTGTCTCAAAGTGATTCTGTGAACCCTCTGCCAGGCACTCACGCATGAATTGTAGAGTAGTCTCGTAGATGTCGATGTAGGCGCACTATTGAACTCTTAATGCTTCACAGGGATCCATTTTTACATCTAGTGTTGTACACTAATCAGTGTACATAATTTGTAATAGTGGCTGAAATAACAGACTTTTTGAGATATCTTTACAGACTGTAGAAGTAACAACATATACAAGTCTTATGAAACACTTCCGTGTACTGGAATGCTGTAATTCGAGATTCCTTATAATGTCATTCTGTAAGTTCAAATGGCTCTGAGTACTATGGGACTTAACATCTGAGGTCATCAGTCCCCTAGAACTTAGAACTACTTAAACCTAACTAACCTAAGGACATCACACACATTCATGCCCGAGGCAGGATTCGTACCTGCGACCGTAGCGGTCGCGCGGTTCCAGACTGAAGCGCCTAGAACCGCTCGGCCACACAGGCCGGCCATTCTGTAAGTCATTATTTAATGTAAATATGCAGTATAAACCACTTTAGTCCTTTTTAATTCACCTTTATCTGTAATCCTACACACTACAAATATATCAATTTTTATTTAAGTGATGTCTTTTGTAGGCATGCCGTAAGTTTCTCTTACGCGGCTAGGGAATCAATCGCTTTATCTACTGTCAGAGCTATCGTTCGACACAAGATGAATGGGAATACGTATATGAAAACATGAAATCGTGAAAATATTTTCCGTCAGTTCAGTGCAGTTTGCTGAAAGTCGAACGCCTATATATGGAAGAACAGATGGAAATAAAGTAAGAGCCAAGAATGTGACCATTGAAGATGCTTCACATAACGCGAAACGCATCTGGTCCAAATAACATTTTATTACAGTCACAAAACACGGAAGAGTTCCCATATTACTTGTAAAATTGTGAGTGAGGAAGGGGGCTTCAAAAACAAAAAGGCGACAAATACGCGTTGATTATACCGGAATGTTAATGGCATGAGAGGCTCTAGTTGTGACTTAGTAATCAACTAACCAACAACCGTTCAATATGAATAAGAAACAGAAAGCGTGTTCGTCGTTTCTCTTCATTCAGAAGTATTTATTGAGTCATGACTGAGGTAATTATGTGAGAACGAGGTGGCTGACTCATTAAGGTACCAACACATTTTTATTATCTTGACTACGGTCAGACGTGAATTTGCAGGCAAGAACACAAATGTCGCAAATTATTCGTCGCTTTAAATGCAGCATTCCCCAGATGATTTTTCCGCATGGAAATCATTCTAAGCATCTACAACTCGTTATACATTACGTCGTTAGGGAAGGCCACATTCAACCAGAATAATTCAAAGGTAGATTGTTCTTAATTGTGTACCGCATACGAAGGGGAAACTGTTATAGTAACCTTACTTGATTTTTAAGAGATAAAATGGGTTACGAATTACGTCAGCAACTGATTTATTTATTCCTTTCTCATTGGTCCTTGAAATTAAGTTACTGAAGTTACTGACGGCAATATTTTAACTGATTTTCACAACAGTAATACGGAGTTTAGGTTAACTCTTTATCTACACCATGCAAAAGACATTTCACACAGTTTAACATTTATTGGTTTGTATACCATTGTTAATATATAGAGTATATATTAGGCGTGTTCTCTGAGAAAAGTTAATTAATTAAGTTAACAAGCTCCTTGTATCTCGAATAATTTCTACAAAACTACTTGACTAACACACCGAAGCACCTCTACATTCACTGTGTCCACCAGACCGGGATTTGGGTGATAATTCTTTTGTTCCGAAATGCAAAGACGTAACTAATCAGACGAAAGTTCTTCACTTCACTTTCAAAACCCGTCATATTATCCACAAGCTTTTGTTATTCGCCAACTAATTGTTTAAGATCTATGACTTACAAATTTAAAACAGAGACTTAGCTCACATGACTGGACATACTTTATTTTAATCAATGTACTGTAGTAGTAGTAGTAGTAGTAGTAGAAGTAGTAGTAGTAGTAGTAGTTGTTGCTGTGGCATTCAGATGCCGCTCTCTGCACCCTAGACTGTCCTGTGCAAGCTTCTTCATCTCTGCATAACTGCAGCTACCTTTATGCATTTGAACCTACATTCTGTACGCCTTCTACATTTTTACCTGTCACACTTCCCTCTATTACCAAATAAACTAATGCCTGATACCGCTTGATGTGTCCTATCAATCGTTCCCTTTTTTTATTGAACTTGTTACATAAATCTCTTTTTCCCTCACTTCGTTTCAAAATCTTACAATTTGTTATCCGATCTACCAATCGAACCTTCAGCATTCTCCAGCTGAAAAAAATTTAAAAAGCATTTATTCTCTTCTTATCTCAGTTTTTCTCACTTGTTTATCTCTCAGGAAAACAATTCGTAATAATTGAGGGGAAGTCACCTAGTAAAACCGAAGTTCTGTTTGGGGTTTCCCAAAGAAGCTTTATAGGCCCGTCTGCTGTTCTTAGTCTACCTAAACAATTTTGGAGGCAATCTGAGCAGCCAGCACAGGTGTTTTTGCAGAGGACGTCGTCGTTTACCGTTTAGTTAGGCCACCAGTAAATCAGACGAAGTACAAAATTAATTAGACATGATATCTGCATAGTGCGAAAAGTGGCAATTGACACCCCCGCCCCCTCCAAAAAAAAAGATGAGCCTCTCCAAATGAGTACTGTATGAAAGTAATCCGTTTATTTCAGGCACGCGGTGTATCACATAAACAGAAAAGTTGTCAGTTCAGCTAAATACCAGGGAATTACAAGTAAGAATAACTTAAAGTGAAATTATCGCGCGTAAGATTTGTGGAGAAGGTAAACCATATATCGTGTTTTACTGGGTGAATACATATCTACTGAAGACACTATGATAGGCGAGTTGCTTGGCAATCGCTAAAAGAAACAGGTTTTTAAGTTGCGGTGACATCGCACATGAAGTGAATTTTAACGTTTTCATGATGAAAATGTTCAAACAAATTTTGGACTAGCAGCCGGCCGTCGTTTAATTCATCCCACCATATTTCGACAGGACACCTCCCGGTCATCCTCGGGTGAGCCACCGAAGACTGTCTTCAGTGGCCCACCTGAAGATGACTGTCGAGTGTCCTATCGAAATATCGTGGAATTAATTAAACGATGCCCAGCTGCAAACCCGAATTTTTTTTAACATCTGTTCACGAAATTTCAGTCACCAATTTTTTTCCTGTGAATGTGAAAATATTTTGTTGACCCCACCTACATTGGGAGAAGTGATAATAATGGTAGAACAAGAAGGATAAGAGCTCGCATGGAGAAATTAGGTTTCCGTTTTTCCACCCGTGATATTCGAGATTGTGATGGTAGAGAAATAGTATGCACCCTGTTCCAAAGAAGTTAAGAGTGAATTATAGAGATGGCTCTGAGCACTATGGGACTCAACTGCTGAGGTCATTAGTCCCCTAGAACTTAGAACTAGTTAAACCTAACTAACCTAAGGACATCACACACATCCATGCCCGAGGCAGGATTCGAACCTGCGTCCGTAGCGGTCTCGCGAATTATAGAGCAAATCATGTATATGTATATGTAGAACCAAGCTGAACTGAAAGAATTGAAAGTTGAAAAATCCTAGGGTTGGGGTGTGTTGGTTCAAGGGTGTTTATTTTAATTTTATCCATTGCTGTCAGCGTTTCTTCTCTGACTATTACTTTCATAAGATACAACCGCTTCCCTCACAATACTGTTGTTAGAAAAGGTAGATATGTCATAAATTTTGTGTTTCGCTTGTCATATCGAGAACTTTTTGAGCTTCCCTCGTCTGTTGGCAGCAGCAGCAGCAGCGACGATTGATGGCAAAGCTGAGGCGAAGCTATTGGATTTATCAGGTAGCGCCGTGGCAGGTAGGGGAAGCCCCTCGAGATGAGAGCGGCAGATGTTCCCGCGCTTTCCCCCCACTGCAACAGCTGGCCCGTCCGCCATTATGGCCGACTGCTCTCGGTAAACATCAATTATTCAGCGGGCCGCGGCGACATTGTACTAAATGTAGAATAGCTAGCTGTGAGGTCTCGCCGGGCCGCCTCATTGTCGCCGAGTGTCCGCTGTTCAACTGTCGACCCGACCAAGAATCTCCCGACCCGCTCTGATCCTCCAGTGGAAAACTGTCCGCGGGTGTACACCGGCCTCAGCGCAAATTTCACGCCCTTTCTCTCCCCACACGGAGTCTCACCGGAACAGATTCTTTACTCAGAAAACGACGTTGCAAACAACCGCTTTACGAGTTACACGTTTTGAAGAACATCATTCAACTGCAATAAAGTTTACTACCTGTTTTCAGCGATAAGAAGCGCTAACAAGTAACAAGATGTTGTTCTACTAGAATGTTTGTCATAGATATCTTTTGGTAGTGCGTGTGTACGTCCATACGCCATGAGAGATAAAGGCTTTTAACCATTATCGTGTGAACAGACTATTCTTCTTCTTCTCTTCCTCCATCTTCGTCGACTCTAGACCTTCTCGTGTCTACCGACATAAATTTTGTCTACTTGTTTATAAACTCGTTGTAATAACGCCACGTAAAAATGCATTTTGCAAACATACTACAGGTGACGAGGCGGTCATGAGGAACTTTCCTATTGTGGGGCCTGCATTCTGTTTTTACGCACATCCAGTTACAAAAGGTTACTTCTTATGAAAGAAGAGGGAACGCGGATATAAAGTTTATGGAATGGGTAATTCTAGAGTACAACTGCTAAAAGAATACACGCATTAAAGCGTCTCAGGCCAGTGCTTATCTCCCACGTCGTGTCTTTCTGGAAGTAATGCCGTATGTATAGTCCTGACAAACATTAAAGTACTAAAACACACCAATTAGTCGCGCGATTATCTCGAATCAAACTTAAGCTTTAGATGAGTTCACATCACAAGCAGACCTATGACGAATTGCTAAAAGGAGCAACTCAAGAAACTAATCAAATTTGCCTACATGCGAACATCACTTTCGTATTATTATATAAGTGTTTGAAGGAGAGCAGAACGTAGAAAACTACTTTGTTACATCCACTGATAATAGGGATTTCCTCTTAATCTTGTATAGAGAAAGTGAAGTGAAGAAAGACTTGCGTTAAGTAATTAGTTTTCGTTGAAAGAAAACAGGTTTCACCAGAAAACGTTATTTGGGTTTTCTGTATTTGTATGGAGTGTAGCCATGTATGGAAGTGAAACATGGACGATAAATAGTTTAGACTAGAAGAGAATAGAAGCTTTCGAAATGTTATTCTACAGAAGAATGCGGAAGATTAGATGGGTAGATTACGTAACTAATGAGGAGGTGCTGCACAGAATTGGGGAGAAGAGGAATTTGTGGCACAACTTGACTAGAAGAAGGGATCGATTGGTAGGACATGTTCTGAAGCATCAAGGGATCACCAATTTAGAACTGGAGGGCACCGTGGAGGGTAAAAATTGTAGAGGGAGACCAAGAGATGAATACACTAAGCAGATTCAGAAGGATGTAGGTTGCAGTAGGTACTGGGAGATGAAGAAGCTTGCACAGGATAGAGTAGCACGGAGAGCTGCATCAAACCAGTCTCACGACTGAAGACAACAACAACAACATGATTTACAGTAGCGATCTATGACGGATAGTCCACAGAGCTGCCGAACAGGTACAGTAAAATTCAGTGGATATAAAACTACTTTCTTCACCTGATAAATGAGTTACATGTAAAACATACTCGTAGCGTCGAGTTACATAGCATCTAATGGCAACTTCTGAGCTAAGAATGAGCTATCGCGTTCGTTTGAAAAATACAATACCTAGCAGTAACGCTGTACTTTTCTATGTACACCGATAAACTCGTACAAGTGACTGGCTATTGTGTGGTAATTAGGTTGGAGATACGAAGTAAATAAGCTGTTAGTTAATACGATTATCACAGTCAGTGCAGGCACAAACGTTGACTAGACCCAGAATAGCTTAGGAACATATAATACACTTGGCGTCAGAAGTTAGACGAATCGATTTCTCGGTGGGAAGTGGCCCGGTGTGTCCAGCTATTCTAGCCACTTGGCAGAGCCTCCGTCCGCGTAATAGGCTGCACAAACTTTACGCTCGCTGCGTCCACGCAAACAGCCCCAGCGCTCGAATGAATCTGGACGCCTGCCAGCGGCATGTGTCGGGTCTGCAACGCCTGTCAGCCTGCGCACAGGCTCAGCGGCAAGGGCGGCTTCCGGCACGGCTTCAGCGTATGTCTGTGCGGTAAACACACCAGCGACACATGAAGGGTCATACCTATAATTAGGTAAGCACGTATGGCGACCCTGATGATAGCAGGACTGGCAAAATATTCGAGAAAGGAAAAGACTAAGGTGGAAGTGCATCACGTGCAGTATATCGTAAGCGGCCTGTAGTAATTCCGTAATTTGCCGGACGGGCATCTTGAATGCACAAACCAAAAACAATGGAATACTCTGCCTGAGCACCTGCAATAATCAGAGCTATAGCGAGACCTCCACTGTAACGTAATGCCGAATGGTGGCTATGGCAAACCTATAATTTTCGTGCTAATTGGGTAGTGTTGCATTACAAAAGGCCTCGTTTAGGGGAGAAGCATTTATTAAGACTGCACAATTTATAAGAAAGCTTCCACATTTCGAAAGCTCAATACTGAATAACAATGATTTTAAAATACGCAGACGTGTCTGTTCTACACTCGTTATTTATCTGAAAAATCTGCATTTGAGTTCAATCGAAATTTAAACGTTAACGATTACAAAGACACAAAAGCACAGATCAAGGAAGAGACAATATCGTGTGACATGCGATTATGACCCACAGTTTAACACGAGTCACAAAGAAGCTATATTTTGCAAGAGCAAATATTTGCATGAAACGTAAGTTAACACACGCAGTACTTACGCAGTCATATCTTCCAAAATATAAGTTGGTCAACTTGTCCTTCTGCGCTCTTCTCCGATTCATCATCGAACCGAAAATCTGTTTCAGTAAAGTGATTAAAACACAGCGGTATTTTACAGCTCGTGGCAAAGATGTGGATAGTACTATCACTGTGGTTTTGGATATTAGACCATTGCAGTCCGGGCACAATAAAAATGATATGGCATGTCCACAGGTCGCCGCTGTCAGGTCTACGTACTGTTCCATTCCACTGTGGTTGAACGATTTCACTGAAACTCCACGTTTTCACTTCGATGACGGATAAGGACAGTAACTTATATTTTCGGAAATATCGTTCTTCATGTAAGCGAAAAGTGTTGACATCTACACATATTATAAACTGAAGTCTCCCAACGCATTTTTCTGCCTGCATGTGAAAGCTAATTTAAGGAACTACTGTCAAAATTTTGATACGATCTTCACTAATAAATTGACTGATTCACGAGGAAAGTTTGTGTAAATGATAGATCAATATTTCTTGCACATTGGCTGAACTGTGATGAATTAAAGTCCCTAGCTAATTCTGTCGGTATGCGAAAGCTGAACTCAGAACTAATGTAGGGACTTTAAGGACTTTATTACGGTATTCAGCAGTATATAAATTCGTGTATTAATTAATTACCCCTACACTAGACAAGTCGCCCAGCTCTAGGTACTGAGTGCTACCCGCGCGAACCAGGGACAGGCTCGTAGTCGAATACAAGTTTAAGTGTTAGAATGTCTTTCCTGAAGGTATTTGTATGGCGTGTGGCCTTTTACGGAAGTCAGACGTGGACGATGAGCAGTTTAGACAGGATGATAATGAAAGCTTTCGAAATGTGGTGCTACAGAACAATATTGAAAATTAGTTGGCTAGAGTGAATAACTTATGAAGAGGTACTAAAGTGAATGGGGGGGAAACATAAATTTCTGGCACAACTTGAGCAAAAGGAGGGAGAATTGATAAGAAACATCCGGAGGCATCAACGAAATGTCAGTTTGGTGATGGAAAGTAGTATTCGGAAGTGGGGGCGGGGGGGGGGGTTGTGTGGAGGGAGACAAGGCTTGCGCAGGTTTGAATAACGTGGAGAGCTGCATCACGCCCGTCTGCGGACTGAAGACCGCAACAACAACAAAAAGCGCTGCATGTTTTAACATACATCGTTTTAAGCAAGCTCTAGGTTTTTAGCAAATAATATCTCTTTAATAACTCTTGCGAATCAGCTGGTCGCAATTGTGTGTCACACGTTATTATTTCTTTAGCGAATAGTGCAAGTATGATCGCTAGATTCGTTAACCTTGAAACAAAGATTTAGCACAAATAAAAGGCATTGCAGGTAAATTACCTTGATGGCTGTAAAAGTTCCTGTTCGTTCGGCGCTTTCATCTCTTGCCATATTTTGTTGTTTATATATTGCGAAATTTATCTTTGCTTTACTTTCCGTGTGTCCACTACGATCAGTTTCGATTGATCGATACAAGTTATTTGTATGTTCGCTGTAGTGACTTCACATCTTTTGAGGATCAGTTTTTCTTTTTTTTTTTTTTCGACCGATGGAAAGCTTTTGCGGGTGGAAAACCACTGATTTGAAAGAAGATTCGCCATCCCAGTTCGGTTCTGTTCCGGGTTCGTGCAGCCGTGTTTAGAGAAAAGCCTGCCTTTTTCTGTTGGCGATGAGTGCTTGTGTGGATTAAAGTGGTTGGGTTATTTGGCATTGCTTGGTCGCTATTACTCTGCGGGTAGGAATGGAACAATGTGGTTGCGCGTAATGAAATGGGAACTTGTAGGTTGCTCTTTTTTCATGGAATGGAAGCATGGAGGCTGGTTATAGGTTTTCACTTCGTCGTGCTGCCAATTCTATGTCGTCACACACTCATGGATTGTGAAATGGTTTTTGCTTTGTCCGAAATCGTTAACTAGGAATTTATCATTAGTTTGACTTTTGAACCTTGTAAGAGGTCCGACCAGATGTAATTTCGATGTATTGCTCATGCGCTGCCTGCGATATGCAAGGTATAAGAGAATCTCTGACCAGAGAGCAGTGTTGACTGCAGTAGGAACTGTGTAGCTGTAGCAGTAAGTTGTTGCTAGTGAGCAGTCTGCTCTGGTCTGGTCTGGTGTATCGTGTTGGCTGGGCCGGTCGTGGTGCAGCGATGCCGGAGCCTGAGCATTATTGTATAAGGTAAAAAGCAGCCTCGCGCATATTAGTAATGTTATCTCAAGTCCCATGTAAATGTTTTAAAAATGTCCTAATAATAATCTTTCTCATAAAAAATAACTTTTAACAACCATTCATTTCAATTTAAAGAATTTACTAATTTTTCCCATCCATGATCATCCCGATTATTGCAAAAGAAAAATCAGTTGCTTCTTTCATAAATGACAAATTTATCGGCCAGCATTGCACAGGGCTGTGCCAGAAAAATTTATTGTAAGAGGAGATATATATGCGTTATCCGGCGACTTCATTGAGGTAAGAATTTTTCTTTTTTTTAATTCAGAATGATCTTTCAGGGCCATGACGCAGCACTGCTGACGTCCAAAATTTACCAGGTCAAATTCACAGACAATTATTGAAAAGTTATAAGTGAGCGACAATTTAATTGAGAGGTTAGTTACATTGTATTATTACCAGGTTACTGAATGTATTTTTTGTTGGGACGTTACACTGAATGTGAACGACATAATTATAATTATTTTACTGTTGAGAAGTTTAGGAATTTTTCTCTTTTGAGGTTACATTAAATATGAATGATTTTTGTGGGGAGGTTAAATGTGAAAGAATTTTGTGGGGAGGTTACAACCTTTTGCTTTGAGTACCCATGTCGGCTTGTAAGTTGCTGATCTGTGTTTAGAAACAGGATATGCGATTATCAATCTACTTCTTACAAAATCACATCTACGTCATTCTTTGTTATAGATGTATCACACTGTGTCACGTTGCTTTCTTTGCCTGCTATAAGATTCCAGGTACAGACAAGGTAGGTCGTGCGGATGAGTCTGGCGCATTACTATGATGTTACATAAAGATGCTGTTTAGGATTTTTATGTTCATTCAGAAGGCTTACAGATTCTTTATACTCTAGTTCGATGCTTAAAAAACATAGGAGACATCCCCACTGCAGAGCTTGAAGCTATAAGCAGAAAGCTATCACTTGTTCAATTTGATTCACTGCACTCACGAAGCAATACTCACTGTGTAATATTCAAATACTAGCCATACAAGCCCGTGTGTGTGTGCGTGTGTTTTTGTGGGTGTGTGTGTTTGGCTATTAAAATTTAAGAAACAGATAGCCAACTATTTTTGGGGGAATAAGGATTACACTTTTTGCGTAGCTTGGAGGTTTCATGACCGAGCCAACGCTACTTATGGGATAAGTCATTGCTTTTTATCACAAGTCATTCATATGATACGGCAGACACGTCTGCGTGATTCAAGATCACTTTTATTTGATAGTAGCCGTCCGAGATGAGGTACCACTCGTCAGTCAGCTGTTAAGGAAACTGTTCCTTTGTTTGGGTAAAATAGTGTAGTGGAAAGATGGAAAGACAGGTGTTGGTATCAGACGCCAAACACACGTTCTCGCATGTTTGACTAACAACGGTGTGGATGTCCAAACTGGGTGATAAGCCTCGGTTCCCAGCTGGCGGGTCCACCAGCGAAGTGTAGCCGCGCCGCAAGAAGAACTGCTCGGCGGTTCGCTTGCTAATAGCGAGATGAGCGCCGTAATTGGTCGTCCATTCCTGCTCAGTGTTCGCCGCTCCTCGGATCAAATTCGCGGTGGAATGCCGCCGGGTCACTAGCGTCCAACAATCAGCGGAAGTGCCTCTTTTTTACACTCCGCATGGCGGCTGTTCTGATTGAGAACCGGACACGAGCTGGCAGCTGCCAAATTAGTGACGAGTTCGATGGGAAACGTGAGACATTTGAGAATACTAATGCTGATCCACAATGCAGTCGCAGTTGTTTTCGCCGAGGTAGATGGCACCGCACCAAGTCACTCCAGAGAAATGACTCCTTAGCGATCACATGCTTGATCACTTTCTGCCAATACCGCCGTCACTACGTAAGACTCTGTACTGTCTACTGAGTCAAAAAAAAAAGAAGAAAAGAAAAACAAGCCACTTCCCTACGCATGTGAACTCGTTCCGAAACTCATTTTGATAGGGAAAGACTTTAGTATGAACTCGCGGCAATTCATCAGCTTAAAATCAGATTGAACACTTGAAAGAAACTGCGGACAAAGCCGGTCTCCATACATGTTTCGGAGAGACAGATTACCTCACCAGCAACACAGAAGTACCAAAATTCATGGAGATGAAATATGGCAAAATTGAACGGGTTCCACAACTTACATATATCGGTGAAATCATTCAGGATAATGGCATCGAAACAAAACAAATGAAATTAGATACCACAAGATGAAAACTGCCTACTGACATGCCGAAAATGGCGAAAACACGAAATGCGTCTCCAAACACAGAAAAAGAAGGCATTATAATACAGTAATCAAACCAGAATGTCTCTTTGGATCTAATACACTTATTTTGAACAGGAAAACAGAACACTGGAAAAGGAACAAAATCGCAGGAAAAACTTACGAACAATACCGACTCAGAAGGAATCACTAAATCAAATGCAAAAATATCCATAGTGACATTAGAAAACGGAGATTAAGATTCTATGGACATAAAAGAATGAACCCCGACAGACTTATAAGACAAAGAGTCAATTTTCTTGACTATGAGAGCAAAGTTAATAAGGACACCGTGAAATTGATTAGCGAGATCAAAAACGACTGTAAATTGGCCAAAATTACTAGAGAAGATGTCCAAAACCGTGAAATCTGCAGGTTCAAAATTATTAACTGGCAAGGTGAACACGAGGAAAACCCGAAGAGGACTGGAACAACATCCTCTGAAGACACAAAGGAAGTCTACAGGAGGAGGCTGAAAGAAATACTTCTTAGGGTACAAACGGAGGCAACTGCCCACTTCCAAGTACTCCGTGTAGTCCTAATGGGCTACTTCCCAAATAGAATAAAATATCATTTTAAAATAGTGTAGTGACTTTCACAATCTCATCTTAAACAAAAGAAAAAAAAATGTAGTCCTCAAAAAAATGGCTCTGAGCACTATGGGACTTAACATCTAAGGTCATCAGTCCCCTAGAACTTAGAACTACGTAAACCTAACTAACCTAAGGACATTACACACATCCATGCCCGAGGCAGGATTCGAACCTGCGACCGTAGCAGTCGCGCGGTTCCGGACTGAAGCGCGTAGAACCGCAAGGCCACCGCGGCCGGGTCTAGCCCTCATTTCATCAACGTTTCCTATGTTGTGTCCCAATACACCATCCCTAAATAACAATTTTCGAAAATAATAAAAAACTTCCCTCACAGATTAACTTCATCCAGTCTTTCGTATAAGTGAGCAATTTTAGGTAATGACATTAATTTGCTTGGCAGCATAAACATATTTATTGATTAATTCTCCAATTCACGTTCCAGTGAAAATAGTCCTTTTTTTTCGAAGGCAGTGTGCGCAAAAAGGTAATATACTCCCTACATCTGTATCACCGCTTACAATCAGAATGAGAAATTCAGAATTAAAGTCTGCTGGCATCATACAACGTTCATTTACGAATTTCCCAGACTAAATACTATTTCATTTGTTCTTTCGTCATTCTCGAAAAGGGAAGAACAATTGTTCTTCGAACGCAGTGGTGGAGGGCCTAACTACGCATGCTACCAAACGTTCTACTCTCTCGGTACTCGCATCGCTTTGGAAGTGTAATCGGTGAACGATAATGGCATAAGTTCCTAACCAAGTAATATACGTGATTAGTGTCATTTAAGAAATCCATTTGATGATGGCTGTATATTTCGTAAAGCGATGTTGGCTGCGAATCATAATGTATTTGTCTGAGTTAATAAAGAGAGCGTCTAACCGTCTGCCAGGTACTGAGAGTAATTTGCAAAGTATCTGTGTAGATGTAGATAACAGTCTACACCACCAACGTCAATACAATCCTCAGTTGCCATTCAATCTTCTATCCCAGTGTCTGCAAGTAAACGTAATACGAATACCAATATAAGGCACTGCACGAAAATGATAAAAATATATTCAGATGGCGTTATGTTAGTACAATTAAGACATTTAAAATGCTAGATGTGATATTAAATGCAGTAATGACGGTGGATAATAGACAGAAAATAAACTCATATTTAAGCTTTGTAGCACTGAAAGATACACACAGATGTAATTTAACAACATTTTTTTCATAGCCACACTTTTAAAAGGTATCGAAATTTGGATAAGAAAAAAAGAAAATAAATTCCAGGGAACTGAAATGAAATTTATTAGAAGAGTTAATGGATGCATGATACCGTACTAAACTGCATCATAAATGACGCAATCCGAGAAGAGTTGAAGTTCTTTGCCGAGATTAATAAAACGGAGGATTGTCGACTACTACGACACCAACATTGTTATTGAATTGAGGATCATCTTTTCTTTTCATTGCTTTCGCATCCTGTACAAAAGGTAAAATAAGTGTGCGAACACCTGCGACAAGGCAGACCACGGGTCAGAAACGGTTGGAGCGCTCATCTATAAAGAAAGTGAATGAATCGTGATTTTATAAATAAATAAATAAATGATTGGCATAAAATATTAATGTATTGTAATTGATATAAACTAAAATTCGATTATTGTACGTTCCTCTTCTATTAAAACGTATTTATGTTCACCGCCGGTTACGAAAATAATTCCATTTAAAGAAATTGATAACAATAATTGTGGACACACTACGTCAGAGATGAGAGGGCATGTTCGACAAAAGAATAAATAACCTAAAATGGTTGCAATAAGACACATGGTAGAATTTTACGCCATGGTGTTTCAAGATATGGTTCTGTTGGAGGTGGTACACAGCGGACATTTTTGAACTGGTCATTTGGATAGCAACAGAGAAGTAAAACGAAAATACAGTCTTACGTTAAATCCTACCTACGTAGTTGACACATTTTTATCATTTATTCAACTGGAGGTGAGTATTCCCATCAGTGGTCAAAATATCCCGAGCAGCCAGGAGCGTATGGAAACGTAATCATCTAGGTTCGCTACGTGACATTGCGTTACGAAACAACATGTCGCATAACAAGAATGTAAGCATAATTATTATATCTGTGGAAATGAAGTCCCATGCTTCTTGACAGCGCAGGGGGAACGATGCGGGAGACCCGCAACGCCGGCCGTACTAGGCAAGGTCCTAATGGAAGTGGTTTGCCTTTGCCTTCCTCCGACAATAATGGGGATGGATGATGATGATGAAGACGACATAACAACACCCAGTCATCTCGGGGCAGGTGAAAATCCCTGACCCCGCCGGGAATCGAGCTCGGGACCCCGTACTCGGAAAGCGA